>NW_025757486.1:0-5538 GCF_021184085.1 Oncorhynchus gorbuscha
GTAGTAGTATTAGCCATAGTAGTAGCAGCAGTAGTAGTAGTATTAGCCATAGTAGTAGCAGCAGTAGTAGTAGTATAGCCATAGTAGTAGCAGCAGTAGTAGTATTAGCCATAGTAGTAGCAGCAGTAGTAGTATTAGCCGTAGTAGCAGCAGTAGTAGTATTAGCCATAGTAGTAGCAGCAGTAGTAGTATTAGCCATAGTAGTAGCAGCAGTAGTAGTATTAGCCATAGTAGTAGCAGCAGTAGTAGTATTAGCCATAGTAGTAGCAGCAGTAGTAGTAGTATTAGCCATAGTAGTAGCAGCAGTAGTAGTAGTAATAGCCATAGCGTAGCAACAGTAATGGCCTTAGTATTAGCCATAGTAGTAGCAGCAGTAGTAGTAGTATTAGCCATAGTAGTAGCAGCAGTAGTAGTAGTATTAGCCATAGTAGTAGCAGCAGTAGTAGTAGTATTAGCCATAGTAGCAGCTATAGTAGTTGCAGCAGCAGTAGTATTAGCCATAGTAGTTGCAGCAGTAGTATTAGCCATAGTAGCAGCAGCAGTAGTATTAGCCATGCCAGCATCATCAGCATCAAGTAGTAGTAGTATTAGCAACAACAACAGTAGTAGCAGTAGTAGCAGCAACAACAACAGTAGTGCCCAGCAACAACAGTAGTAGCAGCAACAACAACAGTAGTAGCAAACAACAACAGTAGTAGCAGCCGTTGTAGTAGTAGAAGCAGCAACAGTAGTAGCAGTGGTAGGTTGTAACTGGAGGTGGGAGGTTGTAACTGGAGGTGGAGGTTGTAACTGGAGGTGGGAGGTTGTAACTGGAGGTGGAGGTTGTAACTGGAGGTGGGAGGTTGTAACTGGAGGTGGGAGGTTGTAACTGGAGGTGGGAGGTTGTAACTGGAGGTGGGAGGTTGTAACTGGAGGTGGGAGGTTGTAACTGGAGGTGGGAGGTTGTAACTGGAGGTGGGAGGTTGTAACTGGAGGTGGGAGGTTGTAACTGGAGGTGGAGGTTGTAACTGGAGGTGGGAGGTTGTAACTGGAGGTGGGAGGTTGTAACTGGAGGTGGAGGTTGTAACTGGAGGTGGAGGTTGTAACTGGAGGTGGAGGTTGTAACTGGTAGTGTTAGGTTGTAACGGTAGGTTGTAACTGTAGTGGTAGGTTGTAACTGGTAGTGTAGGTTGTAGTGGTAGGTTGTAACTGGTAGTGGTAGGTTGTAGTGGTAGGTTGTAACTGGTAGTGGTAGGTTGTAACTGGTAGTGGTAGGTTGTAGTGGTAGGTTGTAGTGGTAGTGGTAGGTTGTAACTGGTAGTGGTAGGTTGTAGTGGTAGGTTGTAGTGGTAGTGGTAGGTTGTAACTGGTAGTGGCAGGTTGTAGTGGTAGGTTGTAGTGGTAGGTTGTAACTGTAGCAGTGGTTGTAGTGGTAGGTTGTAACGGTAGTGGTAGGTTGTAACTGGTAGGTTAACTGGTAGTGGTAGGTTGTAGTGGTAGGTTGTAACTGGTAGTGGTAGGTTGTAACTGTAGCAGTGGTTGTAGTGGTAGGTTGTAACTTGTAGTGGTAGGTTGTAACTGGTAGTGGTAGGTTGTAACTGTAGCAGTGGTTGTAGTGGTAGGTTGTAACTGTAGTGGTAGTTGTAGTGGGTAACTGGTAGGTTGTAACTGGTAGTGTGGTAACTGGTAGGTTGTAACTGGTAGGTTGGTAACTGGTTGTAACTGGTAGTGTAGGTTGTAACTGGTAGTGGTAGGTTGTAACTGGTAGTGGTAGGTTGTAACTGGTAGTGGTAGGTTGTAACTGGTAGTGGTAGGTTGTAGTGGTAGGTTGTAACTGTTGTAACTGGTAGTGGTAGGTTGTAGTGGTAGGTTGTAGTGGTTGTAACTGGTAGTGGTAGGTTGTAACTGGTAGTGGTAGGTTGTAACTGTAGCAGTGGTTGTAGTGGTAGGTTGTAACTGTAGCAGTGGTTGTAACTGTAGCAGTGGTTGTAGTGGTAGGTTGTAACTGGTAGTGGTTTTAGTTTAGTTTATTTTATTTTTACAGGGACAGTGCACATTAATCAACGTTTCAGTAAAAGTGCCGGTTTAGCCAGCCGGCACTTTTCAACCGCAGTCCCTGGGCAGGTTATTAAAAACAATTACAATATAGACAATAGCACCATAGAACAAGCAAGACATAGCAACATAGGACAAGCAAGACATAGCATACAGACAGAGCAACATAGACCAAAAGCAGCAAAAAACAAAATTCATAAAAGCAACAAAGTGTTTCCACACCACAAGCTACAGACAACAGACAACATGGAAAGCGGCAACACACAGCTAGGGACCATGTTCACAAATCTGATTGACCTTTAGCCAGGTCTTCAAGCATTTTGTGAAAGTGTGATATGTGGTGCAGTTATGTGTGTCTGATGGCAGTGTATTCCAGACATGGGAAGCTCTCACAGAGAATGCAGATTTACTAAAGGTGCTTTTCCTTAGGGGAACTATACAGTCTCCTCTCATGGCAGACCTTGTGGATCTGCTGCCATATGTCTGGGTTTTCTGTTTAACAAAAATATTGAGTGGAGGGGGCCAGGCCATTAAGGATCTTGAATACAAGACATGCGTTGGTGTATTGCACAAGATTTTCCCAACTCAAGAGCTCATGCTTTCTAAGGATGTGACAATGATGATGGCTATTGGGCTTCCTGTCAAGCACTTTGAGAGCCTGTTTGTAGACAGACTGAATAGGTTTTAATGTTGTACAGCAAGCTTGGGCCCAACTAGTCAAGCAGTATGTTAAGTGGGGAGTATCATAGAATTGAAGTACAGTTTTGCTACCTCTGTAGTCAAACACCGTATAAATTGAAATTAGCTAGGTTGAATTTGGTTATTTGATTTACCTTTTCACATGCTTTTTAAAAGAGAGGTTGGAATCAAGTATGATGCCAAGGTACTTAAAATCGGATACCACCTGGAGCTTCTCCCCTGACACATAGACATCTGGCTCAGTAGCATCTGTTGCCCTCTTTGTGAAGAACATGCAAACAGTTTTTCACATTGAGATGCAAACACGAGTCACTGAGCCACTTTGTAACCTGGACCATTACAGTAGTGAGTTCTTGTGCAGCTTGTTGTTTGCTCTTTCCATGCACATATATCACTGTATCATCTGCATACATTTGAACTTCAGACCCAGTACAGACAGAAGGCAGATCATTAATGTACAGGCTGAACAGGAGGGGCCCCAGTATTGACCCTTGGGGCACGCCCACATCATAGCTACGAGTGGGCGACAGCTCATTGCTCATTCTGACACACTGAGTTCTGCCTTCAAGGTATGATTTCATCCATCTCAAGGCATCAGGGAAAAGTTGAACTTGGACAATTTTGTGATGAGAATCTCATGGTTAACAGTATCAAAAAGCCTTCCTTAGGTCAGAAACACAGCCCCAACAGCACCCCCTTTGTCCATCTTGGACTTCACATTTTCCAGAAGAAAGCAGTTGGCCATTTCTGTGGAGTGTTTCGCTCTGAAGCCAAACTGCATGGAGTGTAATGTGAAGGGGCTGTTGTTGAGGTGGGCAATCAGTTGTTCTGCTACACACTTTTCAACAACCTTTGAGACCACAGGTAGTATACTAATGGGCCTGTAGTTACTCACGTCAGCAGGGTCGCCTGATTTAAAGATGGCCGTTATTATGGCCGACTTCCATACCCTTGGAAACACACCGAGACCAATAGATGTGTTGGTGACCTTAGTAATTAATGGGGCCAATGAGTGACTCTTTGTAGTTTTTAAGAAAGGTAGAGTCCATCCCAAACACATCTTTGGCTTTAGAGTTCTTTAGTGAGCTAATCACCTTGTTCACCTTTGACTCAGAAACCTCCCTTATGATGAAGACAGGTTGAGTGTCATTCACTAGCACGGAGCCCAAGAAATCAGTGGAGGGGTTCTGTGTCAGTACTCTGACAGAGTCAATAAAGTAGAATTGAAGGCTGTTGCTATTTCAACTGCATCCTGTGTTAGATTGTTATTCACCATGATTTCTAGTCTTTTTTGCAGTGTTACTATGGTCTTTCCCTGTTAACTTTTTTAGATTCTCTCATATCAATTTAGAATTTCCCTTTGCTTCACCAATTATGTTAATAAAAAGTTTGCCTTGGCCTGTCTGATTTCTTTTATCACCTTATTTCTCAACATGGTAAACCTACATCTGTCATGCTCTCATTTAGATCTTAGGGCTGTTTTAGAGAGCATAATCTCATTCTTTCATCAATTTCAGATTTCTCCATTTAGCCTAAGGAAGAGTGCTCTTTTGGCCAGGTTTGGATTTGATTTTGCTTTAGGAAGCCATTTATTGTAGTCTGGATTGTAGATAGAAAAACCTGACTATCAGCTGCGTCTGTATAGGGCGAGATCATTCCAGTTTATTCCCTTAATTGCTTTTTCAAGTGGTAGGTTGTAACTGGTAGTGGTGAGGTTGTAACTGTAGTAACTGGTAGTGGTAGGTTGTAACTGGTAGTGGTAGGTTGTAGTGGTAGGTTGTAACTGTAGTAACTGGTAGTGGTAGGTTGTAACTGGTAGGTTGTAACTGTAGTAACTGGTAGTGGTAGGTTGTAACTGGTAGTGGTAGGTTGTAACTGGTAGTGGTAGGTAACTGGTAGTGGTAGGTTGTAACTGGTAGTGGTAGGTTGTAACTGTAGTAACTGGTAGTGGTAGGTGGTAGTGGTAGGTTGTAACTGGTAGTGGTAGGTTGTAACTGGTAGTGGTAGGTTGTAACTTGTAGTGGTAGGTTGTAGTGGTAGGTTGTAACTGCAGTGGTAGGTTGTAACTGTAGTAACTGGTAGTGGTAGGTTGTAACTGGTAGTGGTAGGTTGTAACTGGTAGTGGTAGGTTGTAGTGGTAGGTTGTAACTGGTAGTGGTAGGTTGTAGTGGTAGGTTGTAGTGGTAGTGGTAGGTTGTAACTGGTAGTGGTAGGTTGTAGTGGTAGGTTGTAACGGTAGGGGTAGGTTGTAACTGGTAGTGGTAGGTTGTAGTGGTAGGTTGTAACTGTAGTAACTGGTAGTGGTAGGTTGTAACTGGTAGTGGTAGGTTGTAACTGGTAGTGGTAGGTTGTAACTGGTAGTGGTAGGTTGTAACTGGTAGTGGTAGGTTGTAACTGGTAGTGGTAGGTTGTAACTGGTAGTGGTAGGTTGTAACTGGTAGTGGTAGGTTGTAACTGTAGTAACTGGTAGTGGTAGGTTGTAACTGGTAGGTTGTAGTGATAGGTTGTAACTGCAGTGGTAGGTTGTAACTGTAGTAACTGGTAGTGGTAGGTTGTAACTGTAGTAACTGGTAGTGGTAGGTTGTAGTGGTAGGTTGTAGTGGTAGGTTGTAACTGTAGTAACTGGTAGTGGTAGGTTGTAACTGGTAGGTTGTAGTGATAGGTTGTAACTGCAGTGGTAGGTTGTAACTGTAGTAACTGGTAGTGGTAGGTTGTAAATGGTAGTGGTAGGTTGTAGTGGTAGTTGTAGGTTGTAACTGTAGTAACTGGTAGTGGTAGTGGTAGGTTGTAACTGGTAGTGGTAGT
>NW_025757487.1:0-5538 GCF_021184085.1 Oncorhynchus gorbuscha
CCCTAAGGAAAAATAGCCACACTGCACACACAAATATGTAAATGTATTATAATCCAGTGCCAGATAATTCACATGAGAGATGTGGTAGCTGCATGTAGCCTACAGTATGCTACTAGAAATAGCGCCCAATGGACCTGCAGTCTAGGGTACAATGTAGGTAGTAGGTAGGCTATGGTACTGTATTGCAGGGATCATCAACTAGATTCAGCCGAGGGACGATTTTATCTTGAGAGGATGGCCGGGGGTGTCATGTTTTGTCATTTATTATCTTGTCTTGTCCCTGTGCTTCCCATTCTATTCGTTTCCCTCTGCTGGTCTTATTAGGTTCTTTCCCTCTTTCTATCCCTCTCTCTCCCCCTCCCTCTCTCACTCTCTCGCTCTCTCTTCTCTCTATCGTTCCGTTCCTGCTCCCCAGCGTTCCTATTCCCCTAATCATCATTTAGTCTTCCCACACCTGTTCCCGATCCTTTTCCCTGATTAGAGTCCCTATTTCACTCCTTGTTTCCCGTACCTGCTCTGTCGGATCCTCATGTATAATTCACCGTGCTGTCTATGTTTTGCCTGTCGTGTCGTGTTTTCCTCAGATGCTGCGTGGTGAGCAGGTGTCTGAGTCTGCTAGGGTTCAAGTGCCTTCCTGAGGCAACCTGCAGTTCTCGATCAAGTCTCCAGTCTGTTCTTGTCTTTACGTGTAGTATTATGCTTTTTGTTTTTGTAAAGTTTATTCTGGATTAAATACTCTGTTTTCGCCAAGTCGCTTTGGGTCCTCATTCACCAGCATGACAGAAGGATCCGACCGAGGAATGGACCCAGCTGACTACAGACGCTCGTAACACTGCCGTCGAGATCCATGAGCCATGCCCGGCAGACACGAGCAGGAATTGTCTGCTGCCCGCCATGCCGTGGAGAACCTGGCCGCTCAGGTTTCCGACCTCTCTGGACAGTTCCAGAGTCTTCGTCTCGTGCCACCTGTTACTTCCTGGCCTGCAGCCTACAGAACCTAGGGTTAATAACCCACCTTGCTACTCCGGGCAGCCCACTGAGTGCCGCTCCTTTCTCACCCAGTGTGAGATTGTGTTCTCTCTCCAACCCAACACATACTCTAGAGAGCTCGGTTGCTTACGTCATTCCTCCTTACTGGCCGGGCCCGAGAGTGGGGCACAGCTATCTGGGAGGCAAGGGCTGATTGTTCTAACAATTACCAGAACTTTAAAGAGGAGATGATTCGGGTTTTGACCGTTTCAGTTTTGGTGGGAGGCTTCTAGGTCCTGGCTTCCCTATGCCAAGGTGATCGATCCATAACGGATTACTCTATAGAGTTTTTGTACTCTTAAGCTGCCTCTAGTGACTGGAACGGCCCGGCGCTGCTCGCTCGTTTTCTGGAGGACTCCACACAGTGGTCAAAGATGAGATTCTCTCTCGGGAGGTTCCTTCCTGTGTGGACTCTTTGATTGCTCGCCATCCGCATAGAACGACGGGTAGATCTTCGTCACCAGGCCGTGGAAGAGAGCTCGCATCAACGGTGTTTCCCTGCTCCATCGCAACCATCTCCCCTCTGGCTCTGAGACTGCCCATGCAGCTGGGAGGGATTCGCATCTCGACTAAGGAGAGGGAACGGAGGATCACCAACCCTGTGCCTCTATTGCGGATTTGATGGACATTTTGTTAATTCATGTCCAGTAAGAGGCCAGAGCCCATCAGTAAGCGGGAGGCTACTGGTGAGCGCTACTACTCAGGTCTCTTCATCTAGATCTTGTACTACTATGTCGGTCCATCTACGCTGGACCGGTTCGGTATACATGCAGTGCCTTGATTGACTCTGGGGCTGAGGGTTGTTTCATGGACGAAGCATGGGTTCGAAACATAACATTCCTTTCAGACAGTTAGACAAGCCTACGCCCATGTTTGCCTTAGATGGTAGTCATCTTCCAGTATCAAATTTGAGACACTACCTTTAACTCTCACAGTATCTGTAACCACAGTGAGACTATTTCTTTTGATTTTTCATTCACCTTTCACCTGTTATTTTTGGGTCATCCTGGCTAAGTATGTCATAATCCTTCTATTAATTGGTCTTGTAATTCTATCCTATCCTGGAACGTATCTTGTCATGTGAAGTGTAATGTCTGCCATCCCTCCTTCTTCTGTCCCACTTCTCCAGGAGGAACCTGGCGATTTGACCGTGCCGGAGGAATATCATGATCTGCGCACGGTCTTCAGTCGGTCGAGCC
The DNA here is from genome assembly GCF_021184085.1 of Oncorhynchus gorbuscha. NCBI lineage: Eukaryota > Metazoa > Chordata > Actinopteri > Salmoniformes > Salmonidae > Oncorhynchus > Oncorhynchus gorbuscha. Next base: position 2,229 of record NW_025757487.1, read on the forward strand.
AACCACTTCCTCCTCCACCGGTGTATGATTGTAGTGTTGTTTCTCTTCAGGGACTCTACTCCTCCTCAGGGTAGACTATACTCTGTGGCTCCAGGCGTAAGGCTCTCCCGAGGATTATTTATCTGTGTATCTTGACACTTGGTACCATATGCCTTCTTCCTCTCCGGCAGCGGGGTTCTTTCAGTAGAAGGACGGTACTCTGCGCCCCTGCGTGATATAGAGGGCTGAATGACATAACGGTTAAGAATCGTTATCCGCTTCCCCTTATGTCATCAGCCTTCGAGATTCTGCAGGGAGCCAGGTGCTTTACTAAGTTGGACCTTCGTAACGCTTACCATCTCGTGCGCATCAGAGAGGGGGACGAGTGGAAAACGGCGTTTAACACTCCGTTAGGGCATTTTGAGTACCGGGTTCTGCCGTTTGGTCTCGCCAATGCGCCAGCTGTTTTTCAGGCATTAGTTAATGATGTTCTGAGAGACATGCTGAACATCTTTGTTTTTGTCTATCTTGACGATATCCTGATTTTTTCACCGTCACTCGAGATTCATGTTCAGCACGTTCGACGTGTTCTACAGCGCCTTTTAGAGAATTGTCTCTACGTAAAGGCTGAGAAGTGTTCTTTTCATGTCTCCTCCGTTACTTTTCTCGGTTCCGTTATTTCCGCTGAAGGCATTCAGATGGATTCCGCTAAGGTCCAAGCTGTCAGTGATTGGCCCGTTCCAAGGTCACGTGTCGAGTTGCAGCGCTTTTTAGGTTTCGCTAATTTCTATCGGCGTTTCATTCGTAATTTCGGTCAAGTTGCTGCCCCTCTCACAGCTCTTACTTCTGTCAAGACGTGTTTTAAGTGGTCCGGTTCCGCCCAGGGAGCTTTTGATCTTCTAAAAGAACGTTTTACGTCCGCTCCTATCCTCGTTACTCCTGACGTCACTAGACAATTCATTGTCGAGGTTGACGCTTCAGAGGTAGGCGTGGGAGCCATTCTATCCCAGCGCTTCCAGTCTGACGATAAGGTTCATCCTTGCGCTTATTTTTCTCATCGCCTGTCGCCATCTGAGCGCAACTATGATGTGGGTAACCGTGAACTGCTCGCCATCCGCTTAGCCCTAGGCGAATGGCGACAGTGGTTGGAGGGGGCGACCGTTCCTTTTGTCGTTTGGACAGACCATAAGAACCTTGAGTACATCCGTTCTGCCAAACGACTTAATGCCCGTCAAGCTCGTTGGGCGTTGTTTTTCGCTCGTTTCGAGTTTGTGATTTCTTACCGTCCGGGTAGCAAGAACACCAAGCCTGATGCCTTATCCCGTCTGTTTAGTTCTTCTGTGGCTTCTACTGATCCCGAGGGGATTCTTCCTTATGGGCGTGTTGTCGGGTTGACAGTCTGGGGAATTGAAAGACAGGTTAAGCAAGCACTCACGCACACTGCGTCGCCGCGCGCTTGTCCTAGTAACCTCCTTTTCGTTCCTGTTTCCACTCGTCTGGCTGTTCTTCAGTGGGCTCACTCTGCCAAGTTAGCTGGTCATCCCGGTGTTCGAGGCACTCTTGCGTCTATTCGCCAGCGATTTTGGTGGCCGACTCAGGAGCGTGACACGCGCCGTTTCGTGGCTGCTTGTTCGGACTGCGCGCAGACTAAGTCGGGTAACTCTCCTCCTGCCGGTCGTCTCAGACCGCTCCCCATTCCTTCTCGACCATGGTCTCACATCGCCCTAGACTTCATTACCGGTCTGCCTTTGTCTGCGGGGAAGACTGTGATTCTTACGGTTGTCGATAGGTTCTCTAAGGCGGCACATTTCATTCCCCTCGCTAAACTTCCTTCCGCTAAGGAGACGGCACAAATCATTATCGAGAATGTGTTCAGAATTCATGGCCTCCCGTTAGACGCCGTTTCAGACAGAGGCCCGCAATTCACGTCACAATTTTGGAGGGAGTTCTGTCGTTTGATTGGTGCGTCCGTCAGTCTCTCTTCCGGGTTTCATCCCCAGTCTAACGGTCAAGCAGAGAGGGCCAATCAGACGATTGGTCGCATACTACGCAGCCTTTCTTTCAGAAACCCTGCGTCTTGGGCAGAACAGCTCCCCTGGGCAGAATACGCTCACAACTCGCTTCCTTCGTCTGCTACCGGGTTATCTCCGTTTCAGAGTAGTCTGGGTTACCAGCCTCCTCTATTCTCTTCCCAGCTTGCCGAGTCCAGCGTTCCCTCCGCTCAAGCGTTTGTCCAACGTTGTGAGCGCACCTGGAGGAGGGTGAGGTCTGCACTTTGCCGCTACAGGGCACAGACTGTGAGAGCCGCCAATAAACGCAGGATTAAGAGTCCTAGGTATTGTTGCGGCCAGAGAGTGTGGCTTTCCACTCGCAACCTTCCTCTTACGACAGCTTCTCGTAAGTTGACTCCGCGGTTCATTGGTCCGTTCCGTGTCTCCCAGGTCGTCAATCCTGTCGCTGTGCGACTGCTTCTTCCGCGACATCTTCGTCGCGTCCATCCTGTCTTCCATGTCTCCTGTGTTAAGCCCTTTCTTCGCACCCCCGTTCGTCTTCCCTCCCCCTCCCGTCCTTGTCGAGAGCGCACCTATTTACAAGGTACATAAGATCATGGACATGCGTTCTCGGGGACGGGGTCACCAATACTTAGTGGATTGGGAGGGTTACGGTCCTGAGGAGAGGAGTTGGGTTCCGTCTCGGGACGTGCTGGACCGTTCGCTCATTGATGATTTCCTCCGTTGCCGCCAGGATTCCTCCTCGAGTGCGCCAGGAGGCGCTCGGTGAGTGGGGGGTACTGTCATGTTTTGTCATTTATTATCATGTCTTGTCCCTGTGCTTCCCATTCTATTCGTTTCCCTCTGCTGGTCTTATTAGGTTCTTTCCCTCTTTCTATCCCTCTCTCTCCCCCTCCCTCTCTCACTCTCTCGCTCTCTCTTCTCTCTATCGTTCCGTTCCTGCTCCCAGCTGTTCCTATTCCCCTAATCATCATTTAGTCTTCCCACACCTGTTCCCGATCCTTTTCCCTGATTAGAGTCCCTATTTCACTCCTTGTTTCCCGTACCTGCCCTGTCGGATCCTCATGTATAATTCACCGTGCTGTGTCTATGTTTTGCCCTGTCGTGTCGTGTTTTCCTCAGATGCTGCGTGGTGAGCAGGTGTCTGAGTCTGCTAGGTTCAAGTGCCTTCCCGAGGCAACCTGCAGTTCTCGATCAAGTCTCCAGTCTGTTCTTGTCTTTACGTGTAGTATTATGCTTTTTGTTTTGTAAAGTTTATTCTGGATTAAATACTCTGTTTTCGCCAAGTCGCTTTTGGGTCCTCATTCACCAGCATGACA
>NW_025757488.1:0-5537 GCF_021184085.1 Oncorhynchus gorbuscha
ACTTGCAGGCTTGTTTTCAAATTGCTGTGCGTTTTGTTGCCAACCTATTTTTGCTACCTGACAACTTTACGGGTTTCACTTTTTTAATTACCGTTCATATATTTATTTTTTCCTCGACTTTTTCACTCCGGACGCTTTATCTGGACACGATTCGTCAGGACCTCCAACAGCCGAAGCTAAGTAGTAACATTAACATGATGCCTTCTAATTGCAGCCGCTGTGCTCATCTTTACTAGGCGAGGATAGCTGTACTGCAAGCCCCAGCTTCAGACGCAATGCGTTAGGGCAAAGGGTAATTTCAGTGTAGGAAAGGATGAAACAGCGTCTGTGCCACCAGTAAGTACAGATAGTAGTATAAATCCCCTGGCACAGTCCCCGCAGCCGGACAACTTTCTCACGGTTTCTGGTAGGAAATGCTGTAGGAACGCTCAACCGGTGTCGCTCATTCAGCAGACAGAAACTTTCAACCGTTCTCCCCATTAAGCAGCGGGTCGGTGTCAGAGGCCGAGTCTTCTCTGGTCTCTACTCCTCCCGTTACGGGGTCTGAGACGCCGAAGCTTCCCACCATTAGCTCTGACAAATTGAAAACTCTAGTCATTGGCTTACTCCCATTACCCGCAGTATTAGACTTAAAGCGAATCATCCAGCGATCATACACTGTTTACCCGGGGGCAGGGCTACCGACGTTAAGGCTAATCTGAAGATGGTGCTGGCTAAAGCTAAAACTGGCGAGTGTAGAGAGTATAGAGATATTGTTATCCACGTCGGCACCAACGATGTTAGGATGAAACAGTCAGAGATCACCAAGCGCAACATAGCTTTGCGTGCATATCAGCTAGAAAGATGTGTCGGCATCGAGTAATTGTCTCTGGCCCTCCCAGTTAGGGGGAGTGATGAGCTCTACAGCAGAGTCTCACAACTCAATCGCTGGTTGAAAACTGTTTTCTGCCCCTCCCAAAAGATAGAATTTGTAGATAATTGGCCCTCTTTCTGGGACTCGCCCACAAACAGGACCAAGCCTGACCTGCTGAGGAGTGACGGACTCCATCCTAGCTGGAGGGGTGCTCTCATCTTATCTGCCAACATAGACAGGGCTCTAACTCCCTCTAGCTCCACAATGAAATAGGGTGCAGGCCAGGCAGCAGGCTATTAGCCAGCCTGCCAGCATAGTGGAGTCTGCCACTAGCATAGTTAGTGTAGTCAGCTTAGCTATCACCATTGAGACCGTGTCTGTGCCTCGACCTGGGTTGGGCAAAACTAAACATGGCGGTGTTTGCCTTAGCAATCTCACTAGGATAAAGACCACCTCCATTCCTGTCATTACTGAAAGAGATCATGATACCTCACATCTCAAAATAGGGCTACTTAATGTTAGATCCCTTACTTCAAAGGCAATTATAGTCAATGAACTAATCACTGATCATAATCTTGATGTGATTGGCCTGACTGAAACATGGCTTAAGCCTGATGAATTTACTGTGTTAAATGAGGCCTCACCTCCTGGCTACACTAGTGACCATATCCCCCGTGCATCCCGCAAAGGCGGAGGTGTTGCTAACATTTACGATAGCAAATTTCAATTTACAAAAAAAGAAAATGACGTTTTCGTCTTTTGAGCTTCTAGTCATGAAATCTATGCAGCCTACTCAATCACTTTTTATAGCTACTGTTTACAGGCCTCCTGGGCCATATACAGCGTTTCTCACTGAGTTCCTGAATTCCTATCAGACCTTGTAGTCATTGCAGATAATATTCTAATCTTGGTGACTTTAATATTCACATGGAAAGTCCACAGACCCACTCAAAAAGGCTTTGGAGCATCATCGACTCAGTGGGTTTTGTCCAACATGTCTCTGGACCCACTCACTCTCACAGTCATACGCTGACCTAGTTTTGTCCCATGGAATAAATGTTGTGGATCTTAATGTTTTTCCTCATAATCCTGGACTATCAGACCACCATTTTATTACGTTTGCAATTGCAACAAATAATCTGCTCAGACCCCAACCAAGGAACATCAAAAGTCGTGCTATAAATTCACAGACAACACAAAGATTCCTTGATGCCCTTCCAGACTCCCTCTGCCTACCCAAGGACGCCAGAGGACAAAAATCCGTTAACCACCTAACTGAGGATCTCAATTTAACCTTGCGCAATACCCTAGATGCAGTTGCACCCCTAAAAACTAAAAAAAAATGTCTCATAAGAAACTAGCTCCATGGTACACAGAAAATACCCGAGCTCTGAAGCAAGCTTCCAGAAAATTGGAACGGAAATGGCGCCACACCAAACTGGAAGTCTTCCGACTAGCTTGGAAGGATGGTACCGTGCAGCACCGAAGAGCCCTTACTGCTGCTCGATCGTCCTATTTTTCTAACTTAATTGAGGAAAATAAGAACAATCCGAAATTCCCTTTTTGATACTGTGGCAAAGCTAACTAAAAGCAGCATTCCCCAAGAGAGGATGACTTGCACTTTAGCAGTGATAAATTCATGAACTTTGAGGAAAAGATTATGATTATTAGAAAGCAAATTACGGACTCTCTTTAAACCTGCGTATTCCTCCAAACCTCAGTTGTCCTGAGTCTGCACAACTCTGCCAGGACCTAGGATCAAGAGAGACGCTCAAGTGTTTTAGTACTATATCTCTTGACACAATGATGAAAATAATCATGGCCTCTAAACCTTCAAGCTGTATACTGGACCCTATTCCAACTAAACTACTGAAAGAGCTGCTTCCTGTGCTTGGCCCCCTATGTTGAACATAATAAACGGCTCTCTATCCACTGATGTGTACCAAACTCACTAAAAGTGGCAGTAATAAAGCCCTCTTGAAAAAAAAAAAAAAAAGCCAAACCTTGACCCAGAAAATATAAAAAACTATCGGCCTATATCAAATCTTCCATTCCTCTCAAAGATTTTAGAGAAGGCTGTTGCGCAGCAACTCACTGCCTTCCTGAAGACAAAACAATGTATACGAAAATGCTTCAGTCTGGTTTTAGACCCCATCATAGCACTGAGACGGCACTTGTGAAGGTGGTAAATGACATTTTGATGGCATCGGACCGAGGCCTCTGCATCTGTCCTCGTGCTCCTAGACCTAGTGCTGCTTTTGATACCATCGATCACCACATTCTTTGAGAGATTGGAAACCCAAATTGGTCTACACGGACATGTTCTGGCCTGGTTTAGGTCTTATCTGTCGGAAAGATATCAGTTTGTCTCTGTGAATGGTTTGTCCTCTGACAAATCAACTGTACATTTCGGTGTTCCTCAAGGTTCTGTTTTAGGACCACTATTGTTTTCACTATATATTTTACCTCTTGGGGATGTTATTCTGAAAACATAATGTAAACTTTCACTGCTATGCGGATGACACAGCTGTACATTTCAATGAAACACGGTGAAGCACCAAAATTGCCCTCGCTAGAAGCATGTGTTTGGTGACATAAGGAAGTGGATGGCTGCAAACTTTCTACTATTAAACTCGACAAAACAGAGATGCTTGTTCTAGGTCCCAAGAAACAAAGAGATCTTCTGTTGAATCTGACAATTAATCTTAATGTGGCTGTACAGTCGTCTCAAATAAAACTGTGAAGGACTCGGCGTTACTCTGGACCCTGATCTCTTTTGAAGAACATATCAAGACCATTTCGAGGACAGCTTTTTTCCCATCTACGTAACATTGCAAAAATCAGAAACTTTCTGTCCAAAAATGATGCAGAAAAATTAATCCATGCTTTGTCACTTCTGAGGTTAGACTACTGCAATGTTTCTATTTTCCGGCTACCCTCGGATAAAGCACTAAATAAACTTCAGTTAGTGCCACGGCCAAGGAATCCTGACTAGAACCAAAAAATTTGATCATATTACTCCAGTGCTAGCCTCTACACTGGCTTCCTGTCAAAGCAAGGGCTGATTTCAAGGTTTTACTGCTAACCTACAAAGCATTACATGGGCTTGCTCCCTACCTACCTCTCTGATTGGTCCTGCCGTACATACCTATACGTACGCTACGGTCACAAAGGACGCAGGCCTCCTAATTGTCCCTAGAATTTCTAAGCAAACAGCTGGAGGCAGGGCTTTCTCCTATAGACTCCATTTTTATGGAACGGTCTGCCTACCCATGTCAGAGACGCAAACTCGGTCTCAACCTTAAGTCTTTACTGAAGACTCATCTCTTCAGTGGGTCATATGATTGAGTGTGTAGTCTGCCCAGGGAGTGGGAAGGTGAACGGAAAGGCTCTGGAGCAACGAACCGCCCTTGCTGTCTCTGCCTGGCCGGTTCCCCTTTTTCCACTGGGATTCTCTGCCTCTAACCCTGTTACGGGGCTGAGTCACTGGCTTGCTGGGGCTCCTTCGTGCCGTCCCTGGGGGGGGGTGCCGCCACCTGGGTGGGTTGATTCACTGTTGTGGTCGGCCTGTCTGGTTTCCCCCCTTTGGGTTGTACCGTGTCGGAGATCTTAGGCTATACTGCCTTGTCTCAGGATGGTAAGTTGGTGGTTGTAGATTTCCCTCTAGTGGTGTGGGGGCTGTGCTTTGGCAAAGTGGGTGGGGTTATATCCTTCCTGTTTGGCCCTGTCCGGGGGTGTCCTCGGATGGGGCCACAGTGTCTCCTGACCCCTCCTGTCTCAGCCTCCAGTATTTATGCTGCAGTAGTTTATGTGTCGGGGGGCTAGGGTCAGTTTGTTTATCTGGAGTACTTCTCCTGTCCTATTCGGTGTCCTGTGTAAATCTAAGTGTGCGTTCTCTAATTCTCTCCTTCTCTCCTTCTTTCTCTCTCTCGGAGGACCTGAGCCCTAGAACCATGCCCCAGGACTACCTGACATGATGACTCCTTGCTGTCCCCAGTCCACCTGGCCATGCTGCTGCTCCAGTTTCAACTGGCCTGGGCCCTAGGACCATGTCCCAGGACTACCTGACATGAGGACTCCTTGCTGTCCCCAGTCCACCTGGCCATGCTCCTGCTCCAGTTTCAACTGTTCTGCCTTGCTATTATTCAACCATGCTGGTCATTTATGAACATTTGAACATCTTGGCCACGTTCTGTTATAATCTCCACCCGGCACAGCCAGAAGAGGACTGGCCACCCCACATATGCTCTCTCTAATTCTCTCTTTCTTTCTCTCTCTCGGAGGACCTGAGCCCTAGGACCGTGCCCCAGGACTACCTGACATGATGGCTCCTTGCTGTCCCCAGTCCACCTGACTGTGCTGCTGCTCCAGTTTCAACTGTTCTGCCTTATTATTATTTGACCATGCTGGTCATTTATGAACATTTGAACATCTTGGTCATTTTCTGTTATAATCTCTACCCGGCACAGCCAGAAGAGGACTGGCCACCCCACATAGCCCGGTTCCTCTCTAGGTTTCTTCCTAGGTTTTGGCCTTTCTAGGGAGTTTTTCCTAGCCACCGTGCTTTTACACCTGCATTGTTTGCTGTTTGGGGTTTTAGGCTGGGTTTCTGTACAGCACTTTGAGATATCAGCTGATGTACGAAGGGCTATATAAATAAATTTGATTTGATTTGATTTGATTT
>NW_025757489.1:0-5534 GCF_021184085.1 Oncorhynchus gorbuscha
GGGGGCTAGTGGCCCGAGGACACTGACCTACGGGCCTCGGAGCTGGAGAAACAGACCCGGACTCTGAAGAAGGTAAAGGGGGGCTAGTGGCCAGAGGACACTGACCTACGGGCCTCGGAGCTGGAGAAACAGACCCGGACTCTGAAGAAGGTAAAGGGGGGCTAGTGGCCTGAGGACACTGACTCACGGGCCTCGGAGCTGGAGAAACAGACCCGGACTCTGAAGAAGGTAAAGGGGGGCTAGTGGCCCGAGGACACTGACCTACGGGGCCTCGGAGCTGGAGAAACAGACCCGGACTCTGAAGAAGGTAAAGGGGGGCTAGTGGCCTGAGGACACTGACCTACGGGCCTCGGAGCTGGAGAAACAGACCCGGACTCTGAAGAAGGTAAAGGGGGGCTAGTGGCCTGAGGACACTGACCTACGGGCCTCCGGAGCTGGAGAAACAGACCCGGACTCTGAAGAAGGTAAAGGGGGGCTAGTGGCCTGAGGACACTGACCTACGGGCCTCGGAGCTGGAGAAACAGACCCGGACTCTGAAGAAGGTAAAGGGGGGCTAGTGGCCTGAGGACACTGACCTACGGGCCCTCGGAGCTGGAGAAACAGACCCGGACTCTGAAGAAGGTAAAGGGGGGGCTAGTGGCCTGAGGACACTGACCTACGGGCCTCTGAGCTGGAGAAACAGACCCGGACTCTGAAGAAGGTAAAGGGGGGGCTAGTGGCCTGAGGACACTGACCTACGGGCCTCGGAGCTGGAGAAACAGACCCGGACTCTGAAGAAGGTAAAGGGGGGCTAGTGGCCTGAGGACACTGACCTACGGGCCTCGGAGCTGGAGAAACAGACCCGGACTCTGAAGAAGGTAAAGGGGGGGCTAGTGGCCTGAGGACACTGACCTACGGGCCTCGGAGCTGGAGAAACAGACCCGGACTCTGAAGAAGGTAAAGGGGGCTAGTGGCCTGAGGACACTGACCTACGGGCCTCGGAGCTGGAGAAACAGACCCGGACTCTGAAGAAGGTAAAGGGGGGCTAGTGGCCTGAGGACACTGACCTACGGGCCTCGGAGCTGGAGAAACAGACCCGGACTCTGAAGAAGGTAAAGGGGGCTAGTGGCCTGAGGACACTGACCTACGGGCCTCGGAGCTGGAGAAACAGACCCGGACTCTGAAGAAGGTAAAGGGGGGCTAGTGGCCTGAGGACACTGACCTACGGGCCTCGGAGCTGGAGAAACAGACCCGGACTCTGAAGAAGGTAAAGGGGGCTAGTGGCCTGAGGACACTGACTCTACGGCCCTCGGAGCTGGAGAAACAGACCCGGACTCTGAAGAAGGTAAAGGGGGGCTAGTGGCCTGAGGACACTGACCTACGGGCCTCGGAGCTGGAGAAACAGACCCGGACTCTGAAGAAGGTAAAGGGGGCTAGTGGCCTAGAGGACTCTGACCTACGGGCCTCGGAGCTGGAGAAACAGACCCGGACTCTGAAGAAGGTAAAGGGGGGCTAGTGGCCTGAGGACACTGACCTACGGGCCTCGGAGCTGGAGAAACAGACCCGGACTCTGAAGAAGGTAAAGGGGGGCTAGTGGCCTGAGGACACTGACCTACGGGCCTCGGAGCTGGAGAAACAGACCCGGACTCTGAAGAAGGTAAAGGGGGGCTAGTGGCCTGAGGACACTGACCACGAGCCTGGGAGCTGAGAAACAGACCCGACTCTGAAGAAGGTAAAGGGGGCCTAGTGGCCTGAGGACACTGACCCACGGAGACTCGGACTGGAGAAACAGACCCGGACTGCTGAAGAAGGTAAAGGGGGCCAGTGGCCTGAGGACACTGGACCACGGGGTGGGCTGAGGCCAGACCCGGACTCTGAAGGAGATAAGTGGGGCAAATGGCCAGAGGACTCTGAAGGAAGTGGGGGGTAAGGCTAGGGGGCTAGTGGCCTGAGGACACTGACCTACGGGCCTCGGGGCTGAGAAACAGACCCAGGACTCTGAAGGGAAGGTAAAGGGGGCTAGTGGCCAGAGGACACTGATAGGGCACTGGGGGGAGGCCAGTGGCGGATGCTGGAAGGAAAGGGGGGCTAGTGGCCAGAGGACTCTGAAGAGAGATGGGTAAAGGGGGCTAGTGGCCAGAGGACTCTGACCTACGAGCCTCGGAGGCTGGAGAAACAGACCCCGGACTCTGAAGGAAGGTAAAGGGGGCTAGTGGCCTGAGGACACTGACCTACGGGCCTCGGAGCTGGAGAAACAGACCCGGACTCTGAAGAAGGTAAAGGGGGGGCTAATGGCCTGAGGACTGACCTACGGGCCTCGGAGCTGGAGAAACAGACCCGGACTCTGAAGAAGGTAAAGGGGGGGCTAGTGGCCTGATGACACTGACCTACGGGCCTCGGAGCTGGAGAAACAGACCCGGACTCTGAAGAAGGTAAAGGGGGGGCTAGTGGCCTGAGGACACTGACCTACGGGCCTCGGAGCTGGAGAAACAGACCCGGACTCTGAAGAAGGTAAAGGGGGGGCTAGTGGCCTGAGGACACTGACCTACGGGCCTCGGAGCTGGAGAAACAGACCCGGACTCTGAAGAAGGTAAAGGGGGGGCTAGTGGCCTGAGGGCACTGACCTACGGGCCTCGGAGCTGGAGAAACAGACCCGGACTCTGAAGAAGGTAAAGGGGGGGCTAGTGGCCTGAGGACACTGACCTACGGGCCTCGGAGCTGGAGAAACAGACCCGGACTCTGAAGAAGGTAAAGGGGGGGCTAGTGGCCAGAGGACACTGACCTACGGGCCTCTGAGCTGGAGAAACAGACCCGGACTCTGAAGAAGGTAAAGGGGGGCTAGTGGCCAGAGGACTCTGACCTACGGGCCTCGGAGCTGGAGAAACAGACCCGGACTCTGAAGAAGGTAAAGGGGGGGCTAGTGGCCTGAGGACACTGACCTACGGGCCTCGGAGCTGGAGAAACAGACCCGGACTCTGAAGAAGGTAAAGGGGGGGCTAGTGGCCTGAGGACACTGACCTACGGGCCTCGGAGCTGGAGAAACAGACCCGGACTCTGAAGAAGGTAAAGGGGGGCTAGTGGCCTGAGGACACTGACCCCACGGGCCCTCGAGCTGGAGAAACAGACCCGGACTCTGAAGAAGGTAAAAGGGGGGCTAGTGGCCTGAGGACTCTGACCTACGGGCCTCGGAGCTGGAGAAACAGACCCGACTCTGAAGAAGGTAAAGGGGGGCTAGTGGCCTGAGGACACTGACCTCCACGGGCCTCGAGCTGGAGAAACAGACCCGGACTTCTGGAAGGTAAAGGGGGGCTAGTGGCCAGAGGGCACTGGACCGGGCCTGGAGCTGGAGAAACAGACCCGGACTCTGGAAGAAGGTAAAGGGGGGCTAGTGGCTGAGACACTGGACCCACGGGCCTGAGCTGAGAAACAGACCCAGACTCTGAAGAAGGTAAAGGGGGGCTAGTGGCCTGAGGGCACTGGGACCTACTGGCCTCGGAGTTGGGAGAAACAGACCCGGACTCTGAAGAAGGTAAAGGGGGGCTAGTGGCCTGAGGACACTGACCTACGGGCCTCGGAGCTGGAGAAACGAGACCCGGACTCTGAAGAAGGTAAAGGGGGGGCTAGTGGCCTGAGGACACTGACTCACGGGCCCGGAGCTGGAGAAACAGACCCGGACTCTGAAGAAGGTAAAGGGGGGGGCTAGTGGCCTGAGGACACTGACCTACGGGCCTCGGAGCTGGAGAAACAGACCCGGACTCTGAAGAAGGTAAAGGGGGCTAGTGGCCTGAGGACACTGACCCACGGGCCTGGAGCTGGAGAAACAGACCCGACTCTGGAAGAAGGTAAAGGGGGGCTAGTGGCCTGAGGACACTGACCTAATTGGGCCTCGAGCTGGAGAAACAGACCCGGACTCTGAAGAAGGTAAAGGGGGGCTAGTGGCCTGAGGACACTGACCTACGGGCCTCGGAGCTGGGAGAAACAGACCCGGACTCTGAAGAAGGTAAAGGGGGGCTAGTGGCCTGAGGACACTGACCCGGGCCTCTGGAGCTGGAGAACAGACCCTGACTCTGAAGAAGGTAAAGGTGGGGCTAGTGGCCTGAGGACACTGACCTACGAGCCCTCGGAGCTGGAGAAACAGACCCGGACTCCGAAGAAGGTGGGGGCTAGTGGCCTGAGGACTGACCACGGGCCTCGGAGCTGGAGAAACAGACCCGACTCTGAAGAAGGTAAAGGGGGGCTAGTGGCCTGAGGACACTGGACCTACGGGCTCGGAGCTGAGAAACAGACCCGGACTCTGAAGAAGGTAAAGGGGGGCTAATGGCCTGAGGACTGACCTACGGGCCTCGGAGCTGAGAAACAGACCCGGACTCTGAAGAAGGTAAAGGGGGCTAGTGGCCTGATGACACTGACCTACGAGCCTCTGGAGCTGGAGAAACAGACCCGGACTCTGAAGAAGGTAAAGGGGGCTAGTGGCCTGAGGACACTGACCTACGGGCCTCTGAGCTGGAGAAACAGACCCGGACTCTGAAGAAGGTAAAGGTGGGGCTAGTGGCCTGAGGACACTGACCTACGAGCCTCGGAGCTGGAGAAACAGACCCGGACTCTGAAGAAGGTAAAGGGGGGCTAGTGGCCTGAGGACACTGACCTACGGGCCTCGGAGCTGGAGAAACAGACCCGGACTCTGAAGAAGGTAAAGGGGGGCTAATGGCCTGAGGACACTGACCTACGGGCCTCGGAGCTGGAGAAACAGACCCGGACTCTGAAGAAGGTAAAGGGGGGGCTAGTGGCCTGAGGACACTGACCTACGGGCCTCGGAGCTGGAGAAACAGACCCGGACTCTGAAGAAGGTAAGGGGGGCTAGTGGCCAGAGGACTCTGACCTACGGGCCTCGGAGCTGGAGAAACAGACCCCGGACTCTGAAGAAGGTAAAGGGGGGCCAGTGGCCTGGAGGGACACTGACCTACGGGCCTCGGAGCTGGAGAAACAGACCCGACTCTGAAGAAGGTAAAGGGGGGCTAATGGCCTGAGGACACTGACCTACGGGCCTCGGAGCTGGAGAAACAGACCCGGACTCTGAAGAAGGTAAAGGGGGGCTAGTGGCCTGAGGACACTGACCTACGGGCCTCGGAGCTGGAGAAACAGACCCGGACTCTGAAGAAGGTAAAGGGGGGCTAGTGGCCTGAGGACACTGACCTACGGGCCTCGGAGCTGGAGAAACAGACCCGGACTCTGAAGAAGGTAAAGGGGGCTAGTGGCCTGAGGACACTGACCTACGGGCCTCGGAGCTGGAGAAACAGACCCGGACTCTGAAGAAGGTAAAGGGGGGCTAGTGGCCTGAGGACACTGACCTACGGGCCTCGGAGCTGGAGAAACAGACCCGGACTCTGAAGAAGGTAAAGGGGGGCTAGTGGCCTGAGGACACTGACCTACGGGCCTCGGAGCTGGAGAAACAGACCCGGACTCTGAAGAAGGTAAAGGGGGGCTAGTGGCCTGAGGACACTGACCTACGGGCCTCGGAGCTGGAGAAACAGACCCGGACTCTGAAGAAGGTAAAG
>NW_025757490.1:0-5531 GCF_021184085.1 Oncorhynchus gorbuscha
CCATCCATCCTCCCCTCAATACGGTGCAGTCGTCCTGTCCCCTTTGCAGAAAGCATCCCCAAAAAGAATGATGTTTCCATCTCCAGCATTCACGGTTGGGATGGTGTTCTTGGGTTGTACTAATCCTTCTTCTTCTTCCTCAAACACGGCCAGTGGAGTTTAGACTAGCTCTATTTTTGTCTCATCAGACCACATGACCTCCCATTCCTCCCTCTGGATCATCCAGATGGTCATTGGCAAACTTCAGACGGGCCTGGACATGCGCTGGCTTGAGCAGGGGACCTTGCGTGCGCTGCAGGATTTTAATCCATGACGGCGTAGTGTGTTACTAATGGTTTTCTTTGAGACTGTGGTCCCAGCTCTCTTCAGGTCATTGAACAGGTCCTGCCGTGCTGGTTCTGGGCTGATCCTTACCTTCCTCATGATCATTGATGCCCCACGAGGTGAGATCTTGCATGGAGCTCCAGACTGAGGGTGATTGACTGTCATCTTGAACTTCTTCCATTTTCTAGTAATTGCGCCAACAGTTGTTGCCTTCTCACCTAGCTGCTTGCCTATTGTCCTGTAGCCCATCCCAGCCTTGTGCAGGTCTACAATTTTATCCCTGATGTCCTTACACAGCTCTCTGGTCTTGGCCAGTGTGGAGAGGTTGGAGTCTGTTTGATTGAGTGTGTGGACAGGTGTCTTTTATACAGGTAACGAGTTCAAACAGGTGAAGTTAATACAGGTAATGAGTGAAGAACAGGAGGGATTCTTAAAGGAAAACGAACAGGACTGTGTCATGTTTTGTCTTATATTGTCTTGTCATTTTGCTTTTCCTTCTGTTCGTTTTCCCCCTGCTGGTCTTTTTAGGTTCGTTCCCCTTTTTCTCTCTCCCTCTCTCTCTCTCTTCTCTCTATCGTTCCGTTCCTGCTCCCAGCTGTTCCTATTCCCCTAATCAATCATTTAGTCTTCCCACACCTGTTCCCTATCTTTTCCCCTGATTAGAGTCCCTATTTCTCCCCTTGTTTTCCGTTTCTGTCCTGTCGGATCCTTGTCTATTGTTCACCGTGCTGTGTCTTTGTATCGCCCTGTCGTGTCGTGTTTCCCTCAGATGCTGCGTGGTGAGCAGGTGTCTGAGTCTGCTACGGTCCAAGTGCCTTCGAGCAACCTGCAGTTTATTATCGAGTCTCAGTCAGTTCTCGTGATTACGAGTGAAATTGTTTATGCTTTATTTACCGCTCCGATTTGTCTGAGTATTGCTATTTCCTTAAACTGGATTAAAGACTCTGTTTTCGCCAAGTCGCTTTTGGGTCCTCATTCACCTGCATAACAGACTGTGAGAGCCGGAATTCTTACTGGTTGGTAGGTGATCAAATACTTATGTCATGCAATAAAATGCAAATGAATTACTTAAAAATCATACAATGTCATTTTCTGGATTTTTGTTTTAGATTCTGTCTCTCACAGTTGAAGTGCACCTATGATAAAAATTACAAACCTCTACATGCTTTGTAGGAAAACCTGCAAAAATCAGCAGTGTATCGTAAAGTACTTGTTCTCCTGACTAAACATAAAACTATCTTATAAAACAATTAATCAATCATAATCACTTGAAGTTATGTTATGCAGGTGAATGAGACCCTTGGGAAAAGCCGCACTTTAATGTATAGAAACAGAGTCTTTTTATTCCAGTCTTAGACAAAAGCGATAATCCTGGATATTATCAAGGCAAATGCAAAGACAGGGAAAACTGAAATCACTCGTCAGTAGAGAGGAATGACTGGAGACGCGACCACAGACTGCAGGTCGTTCGGGGAGGCACAGCCGAGTTTAGACTTTGGACACCTGCTCACACGCAGCAGCATCTGAAGAGGTAAACAAGACAGAGCGGAACAAGGACACAGAACAGAGTTACATCAAGCAAGGATCCGACAAGGACAGAAGCGGAAAACAGGAGGGAGAATAGGAACTCTAATCAGTGGGCAAAATAGGGGACAGGTGTGAAAAAGAGTAAATGAGGTAGTTAGGAGAATGAGGAACAGCTGGGAGCAGGAATGGAACGATAGAGAGAGAGAGAGAGAGAGGGAGAGGGAGAGGGAGGGGAGAGAGGGATAGAAAGAGGGAAAGAACCCTAATAAGACCAACGGGGGGAAACGAACAGAAGGGAAGCCACAAGGACAAGACATGACAATATATGACAAAACAATGACAGTACCCCCACTCTGAGCGCCCTCCTGGCGCACTCGAGGAGAAACCCTGGCGGCAACGGAGGAAATCATAGATCAACAAAACGGTCCAGCTACCGTCCTGAGAAAAGAACCCAACTCCTCTCCTCAGGACCGTAACGGGAGACGATGAAGAGGGAATCTAGGGCTATTACTCTTATAAAAATGAGACACGGTAGAGAACTAAAGGCGATTAGAGCAATCAGGACCAAACAGGCCAGGAGAGTAATAACTAGGGACAGACTGAGACACAGCAGGCTAAGACCAGGAACAGGAGAGAGGCGGTGGCTGTGAGATGAGACTGAGACCCAGCAAGTGCAGGAGCAGAACCAGGAGAGATGCGGTGGCAGGAGGATAGACTGAGACACAGCAAGGGCAGGAGAGATGCGGTGGCTGGGGACAGACTGAGACCCAGCAAGACCAGGAGCAGAAGCAGAAAAAAGTTACCGGACTTATTCTGCGCGCAGTCCGAACAAGCAGCCACGAAACGGCGCGTGTCACGCTCCTGAGTAGGCCACCAAAACCGCTGGCTTAATAGAAGAAGCGCACCCCGAACGCGGGGTGGCCAGCTAACTTGGCAGAGTGAGCCCACTGAAGAACAGCCAGACGAGTAGAGACAGGAACGAAAAGAAGGTTACTAGGACAAGCGCGGTGACGGAGTGTGAGTGAGTGCTTGCTTGACCTGTCTCTCAATTCCCCAGACATTCAACCCGACAACACGCCCTCAGGGAGAATCCCCTCGGGATCGGTAGACGCTACAGAAGAACTGAAGAGACGGGATAAAGCATGAGGCTTGGTGTTCTTAGTACCCAGGCGATAAGAAATCACGAACTCGAAACGAGCGAAAAACAACGCCCCAACGAGCATGACGCGCATTGAGTCGTTTGGCAGAACGGATGTACTCAAGGTTCTTTTGGTCAGTCCAACGACAAAAAGGAACGGTCGCCCTCCAACCACTGTCGCCATTCGCCTAGGGCTAAACGGATGGCGAGCAGTTCGCGTTAGCCACATCATAGTTACGTCCCGATGGCGACAGGCGATGAGAAAAATATTACGCGCAAGGGTGGAGCCCATCGTCAGTATGGGAGCGCTGGGACAGAATGGCTCGCACGCCACCCCGCCGCGTCTACCTCGACAATGAACTGTTTAGTGACGTCAGGTGCAACAAGGATAGAGCGGATGCAAAACGCTTCTTGAGGAGATCAGTACAACAATCATATGACCGGTGAGGAGGAAGGGGAGTTGGCTCTGGACCGACTGAAGACTGCGCGCGAGATCATGATATTCCTCCGGCACTCCTGCAACATCACCAGGTCCCTCCAGTGAAGAGGAGCAGAAGAAACAGGGAGGAATAGCAGACATTAAACATTTTCACATGACAAGAAATTCGCCTCCATAAAAGGAGGGATAGAATTTACTAGACTAATCAAAGAAGGATTATGACACACACTAGCCAGGATGACCCAAAAACAATAGTAAAAGGTGAACAAAAATCAAAAAGAAATATCTCAATGTTATCATCAGATAACTGTGAGGGTTGAAGCAGAGTGTTTCACATAATATAATACTGGGAGAGGACTACCATCCAAGGCGAACATGACTGCAGCTCCCTAATCTGTTCGAGAGGAATGTCAGCGTTCCTGAGCTCCAGGCTTTGCAGGCCCATAAACAGCTTCCCCCAGAGTCTATTTAATGCAGTGGTCTGGAGAATGCTGATCCCAGTCCAGGCGAGATGGACCAAGGGTTGTAGTACATATAACACTTTTGACGAGAGACAGGTCCATAGAAGCAGGATTAGTCTTTCTGCTTATGATTGATGAGCCTGGCCTTAACTGGACATGAAATGACAAAATGACCAGCGGAACCGCAATAGAGACAGAGGCGGTTGGTGATTCTCCGTTCCCTCTCCTTAGTCGAGATGCGAATACCCCCAGCTGCATGGGCTCAACACCTGAGTCAGTGGGGAAAGATGGTAGTGTCGGGGAGAGGGGGGACACAGTTAACGCGAGCTCTCTTCTATGAGCTCGGTGACGAAGATCTACCCGTCGTTCAATGCGAATAGCGAGTTCAATCAAAGAATCCACGCTGGATGGAACCTCCCGGGAGAGAATCTCATCCTTAACCTTAGCGTGGAGTCCCTCCAGAAAACGAGCGAGCAACGCCTGCTCGTTCCAGTTACTGGAGGCAGCAAGAGTGCGAAACTCTATAGAGTAATCCGTTATGGATCGATTACCTTGACATAGGGAAGACAGGGACCAGGAAGCTTCTTTCCCGAAAACAGAACGATCAAAAACCCGTATCATCTCCTCTTTAAAGTTCAGATAATCGTTAGTACACTCAGCCCTTGCCTCCCAGATAGCTGTGCCCCACTCTCGAGCCCGACCAGTAAGGAGTGATATGACGTAGGCAATCCGAGCTCTCTCTCTTGAGTATGTGTTGGGCTGGAGAGAGAACACAATATCACACTGGGTGAGAAAGGAGCGGCACTCAGTGGGCTGCCCAGAGTAACATGGTGGGTTATTAACCCTAGGTTCCGGAGACTCGGAAGACCAGGAAGTAGCTGGTGGCACGAGACGAAGACTCTGAAACTGTCCTGAGAGGTCAGAGACCTGAGCGGCCAGGGTTTCAACGGCATGACGAGCAGCAGACAATTCCTGCTCGTGTCTGCCGAGCATCGCTCCCTGGAACTCGACAGCAGAGTAGAGAGAATCCGTAGTCGCTGGGTCCATTCTTGGTCGGATCCTTCTGTTATGCAGGTGAATGAGGACCCAAAAGCAACTTAACGAAAACAGAGTCTTTATTCCAGTCTTAGACAAAAGTGATAATCCTGGATATAATCAAGGCAAATGCAAACACAGGAAAACTGAAATCCACTCGTCAGTAGAGAGGAATGACTGGAGACGCGACCACAGACTGCAGGTCGCTTCGGGAAGGCACAGGCCGCAGCTGACATAGACACCTGCTCACACGCAGCATCTGAAGAAGGTAAAACACGACAGAGCGGAACAAGGACACAGAACAGCGAACATCAAGCAAGGATCCGACAAGGACAGAAGCGGAAAACAGAGGGAGAAATAGGGACTCTAATCAGAGGGCAAAATAGGGGACAGGTGTGAAAGAGTAAATGAGGTAGTTAGGAGAATGAGGAACAGCTGGGAACAGGAACGGAACGATAGAGAGAGAGAGAGAGAGAGAGAGAGAGGGGGAGAGGGAGGGGGAGAGAGAGGGATAGAAAGAGGGAAAGAACCTAATAAGACCAGCAGGGGAAACGAACAGAAGGGAAGCACAAGGACAAGACATGACAATATATGACAAAACATGACA
>NW_025757491.1:0-5529 GCF_021184085.1 Oncorhynchus gorbuscha
ACATATGTCAGAGTCAAGGCCCATGGGCCACATCCGGCCCGCGAGAAGGTTTTTTTACGGCCCCTGGGATGATCTTGATTTGTTATTAGAACTGGCCCGCAGACCGCAGCAAGCCGGCAGCCCGCAGATATTTTACACGCACCAATACTACATTTCCCACAATGCAACGGTGACGCACCGAGCAGTAGGCTGCTTCATTTCAATATTTATTGGCACAGCAGTTGTCAGCATCACAGTAAAATTAACTTTCAGATACCCATCAAAAATGGCAAAACGGAAGGTGGACACTGAGAACCGGGGTTTCAAACAAGGTGGGAGTCGGAGTATTTGTTCACGGAGGTAGCTGAAAACCTGTGTGTCTTCTGTGTGGAGAAAGTGTGGCGGTACTGAAAGAGTATAATCTGAGACGACATTATGAAACGAAACACGCGGACAAAAACAAGAATATGGACATGGAACAAAGGCTACAAAAGGCAGAGGAATTAAAAACGAGGCCTCAAATCTCGACAGGCTCTGTTCAAAAAGCCAAATCACAAGGCCAGGCTGCTGTCAAGGCCAGTTTTATTTTGGCAGAAGAGATCGCTAAATCAGCCCGGCCATTTACGGAGGGGGATTTCATCAAAACTGCATGATTAAAGTTTGTGACGAAGTTTGCCCAGAAAAAAGGCAACTCTTTTAAATGTGAGTCTGAGCAGAAACACCATTGCCGAGAGAGTAGACCAGTTGTCCATCAATCTAAAAGAGCAGCTTGTGAAAAAGGGAAAAGATTTCATTGCATATTCCTTGGCTGTGGATGAGAGCACCGACATTTCTGACATTGCCCAGTTGTCAATTTTCATCCGCGGAGTGGACTCCAGCCTAAGTGTGACAGCGGAGTTTTTGGCTTTACGTCCTATGCATGGCACAACTACGGGGCATGATTTGTATGAAGAGGTGTCAAGATGTGTAAATGAGATGGAGCTGCCTTGGGAAAAACTCGTGGGTTTGACACCGACGGAGCACCTGCGATGTGTGGACACAGGAGCGGACTGGTGGCGAAGATACGGGAAAAGATGCAAGAGGAAAACGCGACAGGTGAGCTGACAGCTTATCATTGTATCATACACCAGGAAGCGTTGTGCGGTAAAGCCTTGAAAATGGAGCATGTAATGAGCATCATCACGCGCACAGTTAACTTTATCAGAGCCAAAGGTTTGAATCACCGCCAGTTCAAGGCATTTCTGACGGAGTTAGAAATGGAGCATGGTGATTTGCCTTATCACACAGAGGTGCGATGGCTAAGCCAGGGAAAGGTGCTTCAAAGATGTTTCGAGCTTCGTGAGGAGATTTGTCTGTTCTTAGACAGCAAAGGGAAAGACACAACACAACTCCGAGACGAAATGTTTCTGTGTGAAATGGCTTTTCTGTGTGACATTACGAGTCATCTGAATGCAATGAACTTGCAGCTGCAGGGTCGGGATCGTGTCATCTCTGATATGTACAGTACAGTGAAGGCATTTAAAACCAAACTGACTCTGTGGGAGACGCAGATGCAGAAAGAAAATTTGAGCCACTTTCCCAGCTGCCAGACCATGAAAGAGAAGCTCTCTACCAGTGCGTTCCCGAGCGCACAGTTGGCTGATAAAATAGGTATGCTTGCCGCTGACTTTCGACGCCGATTTGCTGACTTTGTATCACCCTCAACCTCAAACAAGTGAACATTACTGTGCAATCACATATTTAGAGTTTTTACTCAGTTCAAATTTAAAAGTTAAAGTTTAATATTTGTTTTCACTGCATGTTACTTCTCCTTAAACAAAGTGTTGTTTTTGATTAATAGATTTTTGCACTTTATTTTATTGTATTTCAATCCAATTATATTTTAAAAATATTTCAGTTGAGTGGATGATAGAAAATTGCTATTATTGTTTTTTTCTTTGAAGTAAATTTAGCCCACTTTTGCTAAAATAGAAAATATAGGCTACTGATGGTGCCTTGAATACCGGTTTCTTTCATTTAATGTTCATGTTATGGGGATTTTTATATAAAGGACATTTGTCTTTTGTGTCTGTTGAAAATTAAAGATTACTGACAGAGCCATAAGAAAATATTGCTTTATTTATCTGATCATATTGGAATATATTTGTTAGGTTTTCAGTAGGTTCAATTAGGTTCACTAGACTATATGCGTCATTTAAAAAAATTTCAATGAACATTCGAACAGTCCGGCCCTCGGCTTGTAGCTAAATTTTTTATTTGGCCCTCCGTCCATTTGACTTTGACACCCCTGCTATACAGGGTTTACAATTACACATTGTTTACACACAAAGGAGTAAAACAAGCATACACTTTGGGTTGATGGGGTTGGACAGTTGAGCTAAGATCATGAGGCATTTCTAAATTATAATCTTTAAGAATCAATGGCTATATGTCATGAAATTAAAAGTCAAATGTATGTAGCAATCAAATGGCCCCTTTAAAGACAGAGGATCAATTATGAGGGGTTGTGTGGAAAGCCACCAAGTAGGCTTCCTCAATAGCCCCCTTTATTTGCGGCTAGTCAAGTGTATCCTACCCATAGATAATGATCAAATCAAATGTATTTATATAGCCCTTCGTACATCAGCTGTTATCTCAAAGTGCTGTACAGAAACCCAGCCAGAAACCCCAAACAGCAAGCAATGCAGGTGTAGAAGCACGGTGGCTAGGAAAAACTCCCTAGAAAGGCCAAAACCTAGGAAGAAACCTAGAGAGGAACCAGGCTATGTGGTGGCCTCTAGTGACCAAAACGCTGTATAAGGATGGGCAGCACCATTGAGTGCTTCTACCATTTTAATGTAGTCAACTGGGTATTGGTGTGTGCATCTGGTTAGCTGTAAATTAAAATAAAAAACAAGCAAATGGTGCTCTGGTTTGCTTAATAATAAGGAATTTTAAAGTGATTTATACTTCTACTTTTGACAAAGTATATTTGAGCAATTAAATTTACTTTTGATTCTTACGTATATTTAAAACCAAATACTTTGACTTTTACTCAAGCAGTATTTTACTGGGTGATTTTCACCTGAGTCATTTTCTATCAAGTTATCTTTACTTTTACTCAAGTATGACAATCAGGTACCTTTTCCACCACTGCTTATCGTGTTACCTATATTTTGCTAACTTAAATTTATTTGCATCACTTTACGTATTTATTTTGGGATCCACACCTATAAACAGAATTTGCCTGATGACGCGCGAGTTGAGAGGAATTTCATACAAGTACATTTTTGTTGACTTTCCCCTCGATTACCCTTTTCAAAAGGAGGCGAGAGGACGGAGGAATTGAAAAGTAGGTAGGATACACACTATCCTCGATGAGATTTGCCTATTGAGGGGACACTTCCGTTCACTTACAGACAAATTGCAGTTTGTTTTTTTACATGTTATTTCTTACATTAGTACCCCAGGTCATCTTAGGTTTCATTACATACAGTCGAGAAGAACTACTGAACATAAGAGCAGCGTCAACTCACCATCAGTACGACCAAGAATATGACTTTCTAAGCGGATCCTGTGTACTGCCTTTCACCCAGGACAACGGAATGGATCAGCCGGCGAAAAAAACGACCCCGTAAAGGGGGAAACGGAGACGGTCTTCTGGTCAGACTCGGAGACGGGCACATCGTGCACCACTCCCTAGCATTCTTCTCGCCAATGTCCAGTCTATTGACAACAAGGTTGATGAAATCCGGAGCAAGGGTAGCATTCCAGAGGACATCAGAGACTAACGTTCTTTGCTTCACGGAAACATGGTTCACTGGAGAGACGCTATCGGAATCGGTGCAGCCAGCGGGTTTCTCCACGCATCGCGCCGACAGAAACAAACATCTTTCTGGTAAGAAGAGGGGCAGGGGCGTATGCTTCATGGTTAACATGACGTGATCATAACAACATACAGGTACTCAAGTCGTTCTGTTCACCTGATTTAGAATTCCTCACAATCAAATGTCGACCGCATTATCTTCCAAGGGAATTCTCTTCGATTATAATCACAGCCGTATATATTCCCCCCCAAGCAGACACGTCGATGGCTCTGAATGAACTTTATTTGACTCTTTGCAAACTGGAATCCATTTATCCTGAGGCTGCATTCATTGTAGCTGGGGATTTTAACAAGGCTAATCTGAAAACAAGACTCCCTAAATTTTATCAGCATATCGATTGCGCAACCAGGGCTGGAAAAACCTTGGATCACTGCTATTCTAACTTCCGCGGCGCATATAAGGCCCTGGCCCGCCCTCCTTTGGAAAAGCTGACCACGACTCCATTTTGTTGATCCCTGCTTACAGACAGAAACTAAAACAAGAAGCTTCCGCGCTGAGGTCTGTTCAACGCTGGTCCGACCAATCTGATTCCACACTCCAAGACTGCTTCCATCACGTGGACTGGGATGTTTCAGATTGCGTCAGACAACAACATTGACAACACGCTGATTCGGTGAGCGAGTTCATTAGAACGTGCGTTGAAGATGTCGTTCCCATAGCAACGATTAAAACATTCCCAAACCAGAAACCATGGATTGATGGCAGCATTCGAGTGAAACTGAAAGCCCGAACCACCGCTTTTAATCAGGCAAGGTGACCGGAAACATGACCGAATACAAACAGTGTAACTATTCCCTCCACCAAGGCAATCAAACAAGCTAGCGTCCCAGTATAGAGACAAGTAGAATCTCAATTCAACGGCTCAGACACAAGAGGTATGTGGCAGGGTCTACAGTCAATCACGGATTACAAAAAGAAAACCAGCCCAGTCACGGACCAGGATGTCTTGCTCCCAGGCAGACTAAACTTTTTTGCCCACTTTGAGGACAATACAGTGCCACTGAAACAGCCCGCAACTAAAACATGAGGACTCTCCTTCACTGCAGCTGACGTGAGAAAACATTTAAATGTGTCAACCCTGCAAGTTGCAGGCCCCAGCGGCATCCCCAGCCGCGCCTCAGACATGCGCGAGACCAGCTGGCTGGTGTGTTTACGGACATATTCAATCAATCCTTATCCCAGTCTGTTGTTCCAACATGCTTCAAGAGGGCCACCATTGTCCCTGTTCCTAAGAAAGCCAAGGTAACTGGGGGCCTAAGCGACTAACGCCCGTGAGCACTCACTTCCGTCATCATGAAGTGCTGAGAGACTAGTCAGACCATATCACCTCCACCCTACCTGACACCCTAGACCCACTCCCAATTTGCTTACCACCCAAATAGGTCCACAGACGATGCAATCCAACCTTCACACACTGCCTAACCCATCTGGACAGAGGAATACCTATGTGAGAATGCTGTTCATCGACTACAGCTCGGCATTTAACACCCGCAGTGCCTCTCCAAGCTGTCATCAAGCTCGAGACCCTGGGTCTCGACCCCGCCCTGTGCAACTGGGTACTGACTTCCTGATGGGCCGCCCCAGGGTGGTGAGGGTAGGCAACAACATTTCCACCCCGCTGATCATCAACACTGGGGCCCTACAAGGGTGCGTTCTGAGCCCTCTCCTGTACTCCCTGTTCACC
>NW_025757492.1:0-5528 GCF_021184085.1 Oncorhynchus gorbuscha
ACGTCATTTCCGGTCACAACTTGCAGGCTTGTTTTCAAATTGCTGTGCGTTTTGTTGCCAACCTATTTTGCTACCTGACAACTTTACGGGTTTCACTTTTTTAATTACCGTTCATATATTTATTTTTCCTCGACTTTTTCACTCCGGACGCTTTATCTGGACACGATTCGTCAGGACCTCCAACAGCCGAAGCTAAGTAGTAACATTAACATGATGCCTTCTAATTGGCCGCTGTGTCGCCTTACGGCGAGGATAGCTGTACTGCAAGCCCAGCTTCAGACGCAATCGTTAGGCAAGGGTAATTTCAGTGTAGGAAAGGATGAAACAGCGTCTGTGCCACCAGTAAGTACAGATAGTAGTATAAATCCCCTGGCACAGTCCCCGCAGCCGGACAACTTTCTCACGGTTTCTGGTAGGAAATGCTGTAGGAACGCTCAACCGGTGTCGCTCATTCAGCAGACAGAAACTTTCAACCGGTTCTCCCCATTAAGCAGCGGGTCGGTGTCAGAGGCCGAGTCTTCTCTGGTCTCTACTCCTCCCGTTACGGGTCTGAGACGCCGAAGCTTCCCACCATTAGCTCTGACAAATTGAAAACTCTAGTCATTGGCGACTCCATTACCCGCAGTATTAGACTTAAAGCGAATCATCCAGCGATCATACACTGTTTACCCGGGGGCAGGGCTACCGACGTTAAGGCTAATCTGAAGATGGTGCTGGCTAAAGCTAAAACTGGCGAGTGTAGAGAGTATAGAGATATTGTTATCCACGTCGGCACCAACGATGTTAGGATGAAACAGTCAGAGATCACCAAGCGCAACATAGCTTCTGCGTGCATATCAGCTAGAAAGATGTGTCGGCATCGAGTAATTGTCTCTGGCCCCTCCCAGTTAGGGAGTGATGAGCTCTACAGCAGAGTCTCACAACTCAATCGCTGGTTGAAAACTGTTTTCTGCCCCTCCCAAAAGATAGAATTTGTAGATAATTGGCCCTCTTTCTGGGACTCGCCCACAAACAGGACCAAGCCTGACCTGCTGAGGAGTGACGGACTCCATCCTAGCTGGAGGGGTGCTCTCATCTTATCTGCCAACATAGACAGGGCTCTAACTCCTCTAGCTCCACAATGAAATAGGGTGCAGGCCAGGCAGCAGGCTATTAGCCAGCCTGCCAGCATAGTGGAGTCTGCCACTAGCATAGTTAGTGTAGTCAGCTTAGCTATCACCATTGAGACCGTGTCTGTGCCTCGACCTGGGTTGGGCAAAACTAAACATGGCGGTGTTTGCCTTAGCAATCTCACTAGGATAAAGACCACCTCCATTCCTGTCATTACTGAAAGAGATCATGATACCTCACATCTCAAAATAGGGCTACTTAATGTTAGATCCCTTACTTCAAAGGCAATTATAGTCAATGAACTAATCACTGATCATAATCTTGATGTGATTGGCCTGACTGAAACATGGCTTAAGCCTGATGAATTTACTGTGTTAAATGAGGCCTCACCTCCTGGCTACACTAGTGACCATATCCCCGTGCATCCCGCAAAGGCGGAGGTGTTGCTAACATTTACGATAGCAAATTTCAATTTACAAAAAAGAAAATGACGTTTTCGTCTTTTGAGCTTCTAGTCATGAAATCTATGCAGCCTACTCAATCACTTTTTATAGCTACTGTTTACAGGCCTCCTGGGCCATATACAGCGTTTCTCACTGAGTTCCCTGAATTCCTATCAGACCTTGTAGTCATTGCAGATAATATTCTAATCTTTGGTGACTTTAATATTCACATGGAAAAGTCCACAGACCCACCCAAAAGGCTTTTGGAGCCATCATCGACTCAGTGGGTTTTGTCCAACATGTCTCTGGACCCACTCACTCTCACAGTCATACGCTGGACCTAGTTTTGTCCCATGGAATAAATGTTGTGGATCTTAATGTTTTTCCTCATAATCCTGGACTATCAGACCACCATTTTATTACGTTTGCAATTGCAACAAATAATCTGCTCAGACCCCAACCAAGGAACATCAAAAGTCGTGCTATAAATTCACAGACAACACAAAGATTCCTTGATGCCCTTCCAGACTCCCTCTGCCTACCCAAGGACGCCAGAGGACAAAAATCCGTTAACCACCTAACTGAGGATCTCAATTTAACCTTGCGCAATACCCTAGATGCAGTTGCACCCCTAAAAACTAAAAAAATGTCTCATAAGAAACTAGCTCCATGGTACACAGAAAATACCCGAGCTCTGAAGCAAGCTTCCAGAAAATTGGAACGGAAATGGCGCCACACCAAACTGGAAGTCTTCCGACTAGCTTGGAAGGATGGTACCGTGCAGTACCGAAGAGCCCTTACTGCTGCTCGATCGTCCTATTTTTCTAACTTAATTGAGGAAAATAAGAACAATCCGAAATTCCTTTTTGATACTGTGGCAAAGCTAACTAAAAGCAGCATTCCCCAAGAGAGGATGACTTGCACTTTAGCAGTGATAAATTCATGAACTTCTTTGAGGAAAGATTATGATTATTAGAAAGCAAATTACGGACTCCTCTTTAAACCTGCGTATTCCTCCAAACCTCAGTTGTCCTGAGTCTGCACAACTCTGCCAGGACCTAGGATCAAGAGAGACGCTCAAGTGTTTTAGTACTATATCTCTTGACACAATGATGAAAATAATCATGGCCTCTAAACCTTCAAGCTGTATACTGGACCCTATTCCAACTAAACTACTGAAAGAGCTGCTTCCTGTGCTTGGCCCTCCTATGTTGAACATAATAAACGGCTCTCTATCCACTGGATGTGTACCAAACTCACTAAAAGTGGCAGTAATAAAGCCCTCTCTTGAAAAAGCCAAACCTTGACCCAGAAAATATAAAACTATCGGCCTATATCAAATCTTCCATTCCTCTCAAAGATTTTAGAGAAGGCTGTTGCGCAGCAACTCACTGCCTTCCTGAAGACAAACAATGTATACGAAATGCTTCAGTCTGGTTTTAGACCCCATCATAGCACTGAGACGGCACTTGTGAAGGTGGTAAATGACATTTTGATGGCATCGGACCGAGGCTCTGCATCTGTCCTCGTGCTCCTAGACCTTAGTGCTGCTTTGATACCATCGATCACCACATTCTTTTGGAGAGATTGGAAACCCAAATTGGTCTACACGGACATGTTCTGGCCTGGTTTAGGTCTTATCTGTCGGAAAGATATCAGTTTGTCTCTGTGAATGGTTTGTCCTCTGACAAATCAACTGTACATTTCGGTGTTCCTCAAGGTTCTGTTTTAGGACCACTATTGTTTTCACTATATATTTTACCTCTTGGGGATGTTATTCGAAAACATAATGTAAACTTTCACTGCTATGCGGATGACACACAGCTGTACATTTCAATGAAACACGGTGAAGCACCAAAATTGCCCTCGCTAGAAGCATGTGTTTCAGACATAAGGAAGTGGATGGCTGCAAACTTTCTACTATTAAACTCGGACAAAACAGAGATGCTTGTTCTAGGTCCCAAGAAACAAAGAGATCTTCTGTTGAATCTGACAATTAATCTTAATGGTTGTACAGTCGTCTCAAATAAAACTGTGAAGGACCTCGGCGTTACTCTGGACCCTGATCTCTCTTTTGAAGAACATATCAAGACCATTTCGAGGACAGCTTTTTTCCATCTACGTAACATTGCAAAAATCAGAAACTTTCTGTCCAAAAATGATGCAGAAAAATTAATCCATGCTTTTGTCACTTCTAGGTTAGACTACTGCAATGCTCTATTTTCCGGCTACCCGGATAAAGCACTAAATAAACTTCAGTTAGTGCTAAATACGGCTGCTAGAATCCTGACTAGAACCAAAATTTGATCATATTACTCCAGTGCTAGCCTCTCTACACTGGCTTCCTGTCAAAGCAAGGGCTGATTTTAAGGTTTTACTGCTAACCTACAAAGCATTACATGGGCTTGCTCCTACCTACCTCTCTGATTTGGTCCTGCCGTACATACCTATACGTACGCTACGGTCACAAGACGCAGGCCTCCTAATTGTCCCTAGAATTTCTAAGCAAACAGCTGAGGCAGGGCTTTCTCCTATAGAGCTCCATTTTTATGGAACGGTCTGCCTACCCATGTCAGAGACGCAAACTCGGTCTCAACCTTTGGGTCTTTACTGAAGACTCATCTCTTCAGTGGGTCATATGATTGAGTGTAGTCTGGCCCAGGAGTGGGAAGGTGAACGGAAAGGCTCTGGAGCAACGAACCGCCCTTGCTGTCTCTGCCTGGCCGGTTCCCCTTTTTCCACTGGGATTCTCTGCCTCTAACCCTGTTCGGGGGCTGAGTCACTGGCTTGCTGGGGCTCTCTCGTGCCGTCCCTGGGGGTGCGTCACCTGGGTGGGTTGATTCACTGTTGTGGTCGGCCTGTCTGGGTTTCCCCCCTTTGGGTTGTACCGTGTCGGAGATCTTTGTGGGCTATACTCGGCCTTGTCTCAGGATGGTAAGTTGGTGGTTGTAGATTTCCCTCTAGTGGTGTGGGGCTGTGCTTTGGCAAAGTGGGTGGGGTTATATCCTTCCTGTTTGGCCCTGTCCGGGGGTGTCCTCGGATGGGCCACAGTGTCTCCTGACCCTCCTGTCTCAGCCTCCAGTATTTATGCTGCAGTAGTTTATGTGTCGGGGCTAGGTCAGTTTGTTTATCTGGAGTACTTCTCCTGTCTATTCGGTGTCCTGTGTAAATCTAAGTGTGCGTTCTCTAATTTCTCTCCTTCTCTCCTTCTTTTTCTCTCTCTCGGAGGACCTGAGCCCTAGAACCATGCCCCAGGACTACCTGACATGATGACCTTGCTGTCCCCAGTCCACCGCCATGCTGCTGCTCCAGTTTCAACTGGCCTGGGCCCTAGGACCATGTCCCAGGACTACCTGACATGAGGACTCCCTTTTGCTGTCCCCAGTCCACCTGGCCATGCTCCTGCTCCAGTTTCAACTGTTCTGCCTTACTATTATTCAACCATGCTGGTCATTTATGAACATTTGAACATCTTGGCCACGTTCTGTTATAATCTCCACCCGGCACAGCCAGAAGAGGACTGGCCACCCCACATATGCTCTCTCTAATTCTCTCTCTTTCTTTTCTCTCTCGGAGGACCTGAGCCCTAGGACCGTGCCCCCAGGACTACCTGACATGATGGCTCTTGCTGTCCCCAGTCCACCTGACTGTGCTGCTGCTCCAGTTTCAACTGTTCTGCCTTATTATTATTTGACCATGCTGGTCATTTATGAACATTTGAACATCTTGGTCATTTTCTGTTATAATCTCTACCCGGCACAGCCAGAAGAGGACTGGCCACCCCACATAGCCCGGTTCCTCTCTAGGTTTCTTCCTAGGTTTTGGCCTTTCTAGGGAGTTTTTCCTAGCCACCGTGCTTTTACACCTGCATTGTTTGCTGTTTGGGGTTTTAGGCTGGGTTTCTGTACAGCACTTTGAGATATCAGCTGATGTACGAAGGGCTATATAAATAAATTTGATTTGATTTGATTTGAT
>NW_025757493.1:0-5528 GCF_021184085.1 Oncorhynchus gorbuscha
ATGATTCTAGAACTCTACAACACCCATCCCTCTAGAACTGTAGAACCACCACCATGATTCTAGAACTCTACAAACCTCCTATCCTCTAGAACTGTAGAACCACCACCATGATTCTAGAACTCTACAACCCACCTCTCTAGAACTGTAGAACCACTAGTTCCCTAGAACTTGTAGAACCATCACCATGATCTCTAGAATCCCTCTACAACACCCATCATCCCTCTAGAACTGTAGAACCACCACCATGATTCTAGAACTCTACAACCCCTATCCTCTAGAACTGTAGAACCACCACCTATCCCTCTGATTCTAGAACTCTAGAACTCTACAACACCCATCCCTCTAGAACTGTAGAACCACCACCATGATTCTAGAACTCTACAACCCCTATCCCTCTAGAACTGTAGACTCTACAAACCCATCCTCTAGAACTGTAGAACCAGATTCTAGAACTCTAGAACTGTAGAACCACCTATCCCTCTGGCCAATTGTAGAACCATCACCATAATTCTAGAACTTACAACCCCTATCCCTCTAGTGATGAAGACTCCTGGGATCATATGACACAGGAAGTAGTTGATACAGACCCAGGCTGGGATCATATGACACAGGAAGTATTGATACAGACCCAGGCTGGGATCATATGACAGAGGAAGTAGTTGATACAGACCCAGGCTGGGATCATATGACAGAGGAAGTAGTTGATACAGACCCAGGCTGGGATCATATGACACAGGAAGTAGTTGATACAGACCCAGGCTGGGATCCTATGACAGAGGAAGTAGTTGATACACACCCAGGCTGGGATAATATGACACAGGAAGTAGTTGATACAGACCCAGGCTGGGATCATATGACACAGGAAGTAGTTGATACAGACCCAGGCTGGGATCCTAGTGACAGAGGACGAGGTTGATACAGACCCAGGCTGGGATCATATGACAGATGAAGTAGTTGATACAGACCCAGGCTGGGATCCTATGACAGAGGAAGTAGTTGATACAGACCCAAGATGGGATCCTATGACAGAGGAAGTAGTTGATACAGACCCAGGCTGGGACCTATGACACAGGAAGTAGTTGATACAGACCCAGGATGGGATCTATGACAGAGGAAGTAGTTATACAGACCCAGGCTGGGATCCTATGACACAGGAAGTAGTTGACAGAGTACTTGTATAGTCTATGTCCTGAAAATCATTGCTGTAAACTTGTAGCCCATCCAGATAGACAGTGTGGCGGTATCTCTTCTTTCTATGGCAGAGGAGGTAGGTAAGGGATGTGTTGCCATGGTGATCTGGTCTACTGGCAGGGCTCTGGAGACGTTGCTATGCGTGATCTGGTGTCCAGGGCGGGGCTCGAGGCCACAGGAGGGAAGATGTGATCAGAATCAGAAACCCCAGCGTGAACAGCTGGACTACCAGAGTTCCTCTTCTCCGCTGTTAACATGGTGGCCTTTACAACCGAGGGCTGGGCCGGTAGTTAGGGGGCAGCAAGGTGACCCTGGTTTAGCAGGGGGCAGGGAGGGGGCAGGGGGTTGCAGGTTGTAAGATGTGCAGCAGGGGGCAGAAACCTTGGCAGAACAGCAGGAATGGACAGTGAAGGGGGGCAGAACAGCAGGGATGGACAGTGAAGGGGGGCAGAAGCATTGGCAGAACAGCAGGGATGGACAGTGAAGGGGGCAGAGTCTTGGCAGAACAGCAGGGATGGACAGTGAAGGGGGCAGAAGCCTTGGCAGAACAGCAGGGATGGACAGTGAAGGGGGGCAGAAGCCTTGGCAGAACAGCAGGATGGACAGTGAAGGGGGGCAGAAGCCTTGGCAGAACAGCAGGGATGGACAGTGAAGGGGCAGAAGCCTTGGCAGAACAGCAGGGATGGACAGTGAAGGGAGGCAGAAGCATTGGCAGAACAGCAGGGATGGACAGTGAAGGGGGGCAGAAGCATTGACAGAACAGCAGGGATGGACAGTGAAGGGGGGCAGAAGCCTTGGCAGAACAGCAGGGATGGACAGTGAAGGGGGGCAGAAGCATTGACAGAACAGCAGGGATGGACAGTGAAGGGGGGCAGAAGCATTGACAGAACAGCAGGGATGGACAGTGAAGGGGGGCAGAAGCATTGACAGAACAGCAGGGATGGACAGTGAAGGGGGGCAGAAGCATTGACAGAACAGCAGGGATGGACAGTGAAGGGGGCAGAGGAGAGAGCAGGATGGCGTCAGTCTTGGCAGAACAGAAAGGAAGTGGTAGGAGGGAAGATAGACGCCCTGCAGTGAGACTAATGAGATTCTGACCAGGAAAGGGAAGGCTGGGAATGAAAGTCTCTGTTGACAGACTCTGTGGAGGAATAACGCCGCTCCTCTCTGCTGTTCCTCTGACAGGGCTGTTATTACATGGCTCAGATCTGGAGATCTGTATCATTGTCGATCGCCACAGCCTCAGCCTCTGTCTCAACCTCTGTCTCCTCTCAGCCTCCGTCTCACCCTCTGTCTCCTCTCCTCTCAGCCTCCGTCTCACCCTCTGTCTCCTCTTCTCTCTGCCTCCGTCTCAACCTCTGTCTCCTCTCCTCTCAGCTCTCCGTCTCACCCTCTGTCTCCTCTCCTCTCTGCCTCCGTCTCAACCTCTGTCCTCTCCTCTCAGCCTCCTCTCAGCCTCCGTCTCACCCTCTGTCTCCTCTCCTCTCTGCCTCCCGTCTCACCCTGTCTGTCTCCTCAGGCTCCGTCTCTGCCTCTCCTCTCAGCCTCTGTCTCAACCTCTCTCCCTCAGGCTCCATCTCAATTTCTGTCTCCCTCCTCTCAGCCTCCATCTCAACTCTGTCTCTCTCCTCTCAGCCTCCATCTCAATCCCTCTGTCTCCTCTCAGCCTCCTCTCAACCTCTGTCTCTCCTCTCAGCCTCCATCTCAACCCCTCTGTCTCCTCTCCTCTCAGCCTCCGTCTCAACCTCTGTCTCCTCTCAGCCTCCGTCTCAACCTCTGTCTCCTCTCCTCTCAGCCTCCATCTCAACCTCTGTCTCCTCTCCACTCAGCCTCCGTCTCAACCTCTGTCTCCTCTCAGCCTCCGTCTCAACCTCTGTCTCCTCTCCTCTCTGCCTCCGTCTCAACCTCTGTCTCCTCTCCACTCAGCCTCCGTCTCAACCTCTGTCTCCCCTCTCTCCTCTCAGCCTCCGTCTCAATCCTCCTCTGTCTCAACCTCTCTCCTCTCAGCCTCCGTCTCAACCTCTGTCTCCTCTCCTCTCAGCCTCCGTCTCAACCTCTGTCTCCTCTCCTCTCAGCCTCTATCTCAACCTCTGTCTCCTCTCCTCTCAGCCTCCGTCTCAACCTCTGTCTCCTCCACTCAGCCTCCGTCTCAACCTCTGTCTCCTCTCAGCCTCCGTCTCACCTCTGTCTCCTCTCCTCTCTGCCTCCGTCTCAGCCTCCGTCTCAACCTCTGTCTCCTCTCCTCTCAGCCTCCGTCTCAATCTCTGTCTCCTCTCCTCTCAGCCTCCGTCTCATCTCTGTCTCCTCTCCTCTCTGCCTCCGTCTCAACCTCTGTCTCCTCTCCTCTCTGCCTCCGTCTCAACCTCTGTCTCCTCTCCTCTCAGCCTCCGTCTCAACCTCTGTCCTCCTGCCTCCATCTCAACCCTGTCTCCTCTCAGCCTCCGTCTCAACCTCTGTCTGATCACTGAAGCTGATTGGCCCTGGACCAGATCTAGGAACACAGAGGGAGAAGACAGGAACCACTGGTCAAACTGTAGAGACTGTGGAGACTTCCCTGTTCTCTGGGGTAGAGATAGAACAGAGCTACTGAGAGGGGGAGGCAGGATAAACATGGAGGAACCACTGTAGAGACTGTAAAGACTGTAGAGACTGTAGAGACTGTAGAGTTTAACTGTAGTGGTTCTCTGAGGACCAGGATGTAATGTTTACCTGTGGTTCTCTGAGGACCAGGATGTAATGTTTACCTGTAGTGGTTCTCTGAGGACCAGGATGTAGTGTTTACCTGTAGTGGTTCTCTGAGGACCAGGATGTAATGTTTACCTGTGGTTCTCTGAGGACCAGGATGTAATGTTTACCTGTAGTGGTTCTCTGAGGACCAGGATGTAATGTTTACCTGTAGTGGTTCTCTGAGGACCAGGATGTAATGTTTCCCTGTAGTGGTTCTCTGAGGACCAGGATGTAATGTTTACCTGTAGTGGTTCTCTGAGGACCAGGATGTAATGTTTACCTGTAGTGGTTCTCTGAGGACCAGGATGTAATGTTTACCTGTAGTGGTTCTCTGAGGACCAGGATGTAATGTTTACCTGTAGTGGTTCTCTGAGGACCAGGATGTAATGTTTACCTGTGTACCTGTGTACTAGGGGTCCCTCTCCCCAGAGTAGAGGTTTATTAATCTGACCCTGAGGGGTCCCTCTCCCCAGAGTAGAGGTTTATTAATCTGACCCTGAGGGGTCACTCTCCCCAGAGTAGAGGTTTATTAATCTGACCCTGAGGGGTCCCTCTCCCCAGAGTAGAGGTTTATTAATCTCTCCCCAGAGTAGAGGTTTATTAATCTGTCCCTGAGGGGTCCCTCTCCCCAGAGTAGAGGTTTATTAATCTGTCCCTGAGGGGTCACTCTCCCCAGAGTGGAGGTTTATTAATCTGACCCTGAGGGGTCACTCTCCCCAGAGTAGAGGTTTATTAATCTGACCCTGAGGGGTCACTCTCCCCAGAGTAGAGGTTTATTAATCTGACCCTGAGGGGTCCCTCTTCCCAGAGTAGAGGTTTATTAATCTGACCCTGAGGGGTCCCTCTCCCCAGAGTAGAGGTTTATTAATCTGACCCTGAGGGGTCACTCTCCCCAGAGTAGAGGTTTATTAATCTGACCCTGACCCTGAGGGGTCCCTCTCCCCAGAGTAGAGGTTTATTAATCTGACCCTGAGGGGTCACTCTCCCCAGAGTAGAGGTTTATTAATCTGACCCTGAGGGGTCCCTCTCCCCAGAGTAGAGGTTTATTACTCTGTCCCTGAGGGGTCCCTCTCCCCAGAGTAGAGGTTTATTAATCTGACCCTGAGGGGTCCCTCTCCCCAGAGTAGAGGTTTATTAATCTGTCCCTGAGGGTCACTCTCCCCAGAGGGGGTTTATTACTCTGTCCCTCCTCTCTCCCCAGAGTAGAGGTTTATTAATCTGACCCTGAGGGGTCCCTCTCCCCAGAGTAGAGGTTTATTAATCTGTCCCTGAGGGGTCCTCCCCAGAGTAGAGGTTTATTAATCTGTCCTGAGGGTCACTCTCCCCACTCTGTATAAGCCATCTCATCCAATCAGATGGCGTATTCATCACTAAAACCATTTGATGTTGCCAATTATTTTAATGATTATTTAATTGGCAAAGTTGGCAAATTTTGGCAGGAAATGCCAACAACGAACAGTGAACGATTGTATTCAGACATAATACAACACAGAATGAAAGAAAAGCATTGCAAGTTACATTTTGGTAAAGTTAGTGTTGGAGAGGTGGAACAATTGTTGTTCTCGATCAGCAATGACAGACCTCCTGGCATTGACCACTTAGATGGAAAG
>NW_025757494.1:0-5527 GCF_021184085.1 Oncorhynchus gorbuscha
ATATATGTCAACAGTCCTTTCTCCAAAGGATTGTTCTATGGATTACATTTCATGTAAATCCCCAAAACCACGGTTATGTTTTGTCTGGGTTTCGTGAGGAATCGCTCACTAACTTTATACACGATAAGAAGAAAAAAGGAGCTATCTATGTATTACATTGTGATGTATTGTAACAGGCCCACAATGTGGTTACTTCAGTCTGATTTGGATATATTTAGAAGTAGTCCCTTTTCAGGTTTAGAAGATGTTACTGCTAAATGCTAACTCCAGTTCGTATAAGCTGGTAGCATAGCTAGCATAGAGAAATCGGTGGCGGTAGTCAAAGGCGTTTTTAACTGTAATGCAGCTGATTAGTGACGATGACATGAACATCAACTCAAAGTTTATTTGTCGAATACAACAGGTGTAGTAGACCTGACAGTGAAATGCTGAATACAACAGGTGTAGTAGATCTTACAGTGAAATGCTGAATACAACAGGTGTAGTAGACCTGACAGTGAAATGCTGAATACAACAGGTGTAGTAGACCTGACAGTGAAATGCTGAATACAACAGGTGTAGTAGACCTTACAGTGAACTGCTGAATACAACAGGTGTAGTAGACCTGACAGTGAAATGCTGAATACAACAGGTGTAGTAGACCTTACAGTGAAATGCTGAATACAACAAGTGTAGTAGACCTGACAGTGAAATGCTGAATACAACAAGTGTAGTAGACCTTACAGTGAAATGCTGAATACAACAAGTGTAGTAGACCTCACAGTGAAATGCTGAATACAACAGGTGTAGTAGACCTGACAGTGAAATGCTGAATACAACAGGTGTAGTAGACCTCACAGTGAAATGCTGAATACAACAGGTGTAATAGACCTGACAGTGAAATGCTGAATACAACAGGTGTAGTAGACCTCACAGTGAAATGCTGAATACAACAGGTGTAGTAGACCTGACAGTGAAATGCTGAATACAACAGGTGTAGTAGACCTGACAGTGAAATGCTGAATACAACAGGTGTAGTAGACCTCACAGTGAAATGCTGAATACAACAGGTGTAGTAGACCTGACAGTGAAATGCTGA
Source organism: Oncorhynchus gorbuscha (assembly GCF_021184085.1). Lineage (NCBI taxonomy): Eukaryota > Metazoa > Chordata > Actinopteri > Salmoniformes > Salmonidae > Oncorhynchus > Oncorhynchus gorbuscha. The sequence continues at coordinate 1,079 of NW_025757494.1, forward strand.
ATACAACAGGTGTAGTAGACCTGACAGTGAAATGCTGAATACAACAGGTGTAGTAGACCTTACAGTGAAATGCTGAATACAACAGGTGTAGTAGACCTTACAGTGAAATGCTGAATACAACAGGTGTAGTAGACCTGACAGTGAAATGCTGAATACAACAGGTGTAGTAGACCTGACAGTGAAATGCTGAATACAACAGGTGTAGTAGACCTCATAGTGAAATGCTGAATACAACAGGTGTAGTAGACCTCACAGTGAAATGCTGAATACAACAGGTGTAGTAGACCTGACAGTGAAATGCTGAATACAACAGGTGTAGTAGACCTTACAGTGAAATGCTGAATACAACAGGTGTAGTAGACCTTACAGTGAAATGCTGAATACAACAGGTGTAGTAGACCTTACAGTGAAATGCTGAATACAACAGGTGTAGTAGACCTGACAGTGAAATGCTGAATACAACAGGTGTAGTAGACCTGACAGTGAAATGCTGAATACAACAGGTGTAGTAGACCTGACAGTGAAATGATGAATACAACAAGTGTAGTAGACCTGACAGTGAAATGCTGAATACAACAGGTGTAGTAGACCTGACAGTGAAATGCTGAATACAACAGGTGTAGTAGACCTTACAGTGAAATGCTGAATACAACAGGTGTAGTAGACCTTACAGTGAAATGCTGAATACAACAGGTGTAGTAGACCTGACAGTGAAATGCTGAATACAACAGGTGTAGTAGACCTTACAGTGAAATGCTGAATACAACAGGTGTAGTAGACCTTACAGTGAAATGCTGAATACAACAGGTGTAGTAGACCTTACAGTGAAATGCTGAATACAACAGGTGTAGTAGACCTGACAGTGAAATGCTGAATACAACAGGTGTAGTAGACCTGACAGTGAAATGCTGAATACAACAGGTGTAGTAGACCTGACAGTGAAATGCTGAATACAACAGGTGTAGTAGACCTGACAGTGAAATGCTGAATACAACAGGTGTAGTAGACCTTACAGTGAAATGCTGAATACAACAGGTGTAGTAGACCTGACAGTGAAATGCTGAATACAACAGGTGTAGTAGACCTTATAGTGAAATGCTGAATACAACAGGTGTAGTAGACCTTACAGTGAAATGCTGAATACAACAGGTGTAGTAGACCTGACAGTGAAATGCTGAATACAACAGGTGTAGTAGACCTTACAGTGAAATGCTGAATACAACAGGTGTAGTAGACCTGACAGTGAAATGCTGAATACAACAGGTGTAGTAGACCTTATAGTGAAATGCTGAATACAACAGGTGTAGTAGACCTTATAGTGAAATGCTGAATACAACAGGTGTAGTAGACCTGACAGTGAAATGCTGAATACAACAGGTGTAGTAGACCTGACAGTGAAATGCTGAATACAACAGGTGTAGTAGACCTGACAGTGAAATGCTGAATACAACAGGTGTAGTAGACCTTACAGTGAAATGCTGAATACAACAGGTGTAGTAGACCTGACAGTGAAATGCTGAATACAACAGGTGTAGTAGACCTTATAGTGAAATGCTGAATACAACAGGTGTAGTAGACCTTACAGTGAAATGCTGAATACAACAGGTGTAGTAGACCTGACAGTGAAATGCTGAATACAACAGGTGTAGTAGACCTTACAGTGAAATGCTGAATACAACAGGTGTAGTAGACCTGACAGTGAAATGCTGAATACAACAGGTGTAGTAGACCTTATAGTGAAATGCTGAATACAACAGGTGTAGTAGACCTTATAGTGAAATGCTGAATACAACAGGTGTAGTAGACCTTACAGTGAAATGCTGAATACAACAGGTGTAGTAGACCTGACAGTGAAATGCTGAATACAACAGGTGTAGTAGACCTGACAGTGAAATGCTGAATACAACAGGTGTAGTAGACCTGACAGTGAAATGCTGAATACAACAGGTGTAGTAGACCTGACAGTGAAATGCTGAATACAACAGGTGTAGTAGACCTGACAGTGAAATGCTGAATACAACAGGTGTAGTAGACCTGACAGTGAAATGCTGAATACAACAGGTGTAGTAGACCTCACAGTGAAATGCTGAATACAACAGGTGTAGTAGACCTCACAGTGAAATGCTGAATACAACAGGTGTAGTAGACCTTACAGTGAAATGCTGAATACAACAGGTGTAGTAGACCTGACAGTGAAATGCTGAATACAACAGGTGTAGTAGACCTGACAGTGAAATGCTGAATACAACAGGTGTAGTAGACCTGACAGTGAAATGCTGAATACAACAGGTGTAGTAGACCTCACAGTGAAATGCTGAATACAACAGGTGTAGTAGACCTGACAGTGAAATGCTGAATACAACAGGTGTAGTAGACCTGACAGTGAAATGCTGAATACAACAGGTGTAGTAGACCTTACAGTGAAATGCTGAATACAACAGGTGTAGTAGACCTTACAGTGAAATGCTGAATACAATAGGTGTAGTAGACCTTACAGTGAAATGCTGAATACAACAGGTGTAGTAGACCTTACAGTGAAATGCTGAATACAACAGGTGTAGTAGACCTTACAGTGAAATGCTGAATACAACAGGTGTAGTAGACCTGACAGTGAAATGCTGAATACAACAGGTGTAGTAGAACTTACAGTGAAATGCTGAATACAACAGGTGTAGTAGACCTTACAGTGAAATGCTGAATACAACAGGTGTAGTAGACCTTACAGTGAAATGCTGAATACAACAGGTGTAGTAGACCTTACAGTGAAATGCTGAATACAACAGGTGTAGTAGACCTTACAGTGAAATGCTGAATACAACAGGTGTAGTAGACCTGACAGTGAAATGCTGAATACAACAGGTGTAGTAGACCTTATAGTGAAATGCTGAATACAACAGGTGTAGTAGACCTTACAGTGAAATGCTGAATACAACAGGTGTAGTAGACCTGACAGTGAAATGCTGAATACAACAGGTGTAGTAGACCTGACAGTGAAATGCTGAATACAACAGGTGTAGTAGACCTCACAGTGAAATGCTGAATACAACAGGTGTAGTAGACCTCACAGTGAAATGCTGAATACAACAGGTGTAGTAGACCTCACAGTGAAATGCTGAATACAACAGGTGTAGTAGACCTTACAGTGAAATGCTGAATACAACAGGTGTAGTAGACCTTACAGTGAAATGCTGAATACAACAGGTGTAGTAGACCTGACAGTGAAATGCTGAATACAACAGGTGTAGTAGACCTCACAGTGAAATGCTGAATACAACAGGTGTAGTAGACCTCACAGTGAAATGCTGAATACAACAGGTGTAGTAGACCTTACAGTGAAATGCTGAATACAACAGGTGTAGTAGACCTTACAGTGAAATGCTGAATACAACAGGTGTAGTAGACCTTACAGTGAAATGCTGAATACAACAGGTGTAGTAGACCTGACAGTGAAATGCTGAATACAACAGGTGTAGTAGACCTTACAGTGAAATGCTGAATACAACAGGTGTAGTAGACCTTACAGTGAAATGCTGAATACAACAGGTGTAGTAGACCTTACAGTGAAATGCTGAATACAACAGGTGTAGTAGACCTTACAGTGAAATGCTGAATACAACAGGTGTAGTAGACCTTACAGTGAAATGCTGAATACAACAGGTGTAGTAGACCTTACAGTGAAATGCTGAATACAACAGGTGTAGTAGACCTTACAGTGAAATGCTGAATACAACAGGTGTAGTAGACCTTACAGTGAGAAATGCTGAATACAACAGGTGTAGTAGACCTTACAGTGAAATGCTGAATACAGCAGGTGTAGTAGACCTTACAGTGAAATGCTGAATACAACAGGTGTAGTAGACCTTACAGTGAAATGCTGAATACAACAGGTGTAGTAGACCTGGACAGTGAAATGCTGAATACAACAGGTGTAGTAGACCTTACAGTGAAATGCTGAATACAACAGGCAGTAGTAGACCTTACAGTGAAATGCTGAATACAACAGGTGTAGTAAACCTTACAGTGAAATGCTGAATACAACAGGTGTAGTAGACCTTACAGTGAAATGCTGAATACAACAGGTGTAGTAGACCTTACAGTGAAATGCTGAATACAACAGGTGTAGTAGACCTTACAGTGAAATGCTGAATACAACAGGTGTAGTAGACCTGACAGTGAAATGCTGAATAGAACAGGTGTAGTAGACCTGACAGTGAAATGCTGAATACAACAGGTGTAGTAGACTTGACAGTGAAATGCTGAATACAACAGGTGTAGTAGACCTGACAGTGAAATGCTGAATACAACAGGTGTAGTAGACCTTACAGTGAAATGCTGAATACAACAGGTGTAGTAGACCTTACAGTGAAATGCTGAATACAACAGGTGTAGTAGACCTGACAGTGAAATGCTGAATACAACAGGTGTAGTAGACCTGACAGTGAAATGCTG
>NW_025757495.1:0-5526 GCF_021184085.1 Oncorhynchus gorbuscha
GTCATTTCCGGTCACAACTTGCAGGCTTGTTTTCAAATTGCTGTGCGTTTTGTTGCCAACCTATTTTGCTACCTGACAACTTTACGGGTTTCACTTTTTAATTACCGTTCATATATTTATTTTCCTCGACTTTTTTCACTCCGGGCGCTTTATCTGGACACGATTCGTCAGGACCTCCAACAGCCGAAGCTAAGTAGTAACATTAACATGATGCCTTCTAATTGCAGCCGCTGTGCTGCTTCTTACGGCGAGGATAGCTGTACTGCAAGCCCAGCTTCAGACGCAATCGTTAGGCAAGGGTAATTTCAGTGTAGGAAAGGATGAAACAGCGTCTGTGCCACCAGTAAGTACAGATAGTAGTATAAATCTGGCACAGTCCCCGCAGCCGGACAACTTTCTCACGGTTTCTGGAAGGAAATGCTGTAGGAACGCTCAACCGGTGTCGCTCATTCAGCAGACAGAAACTTTCAACCGGTTCTCCCCATTAAGCAGCGGGTCGGTGTCAGAGGCCGCAGTCTTCTCTGGTCTCTACTCCTCCCGTTACGGGGTCTGAGACTTGGCAAGCTTCCCACCATTAGCTCTGACAAATTGAAAACTCTAGTCATTGGCGACTCCATTACCCGCAGTATTAGACTTAAAGCGAATCATCCAGCGATCATACACTGTTTACCCGGGGCAGGGCTACCGGCGTTAAGGCTAATCTGAAGATGGTGCTGGCTAAAGCTAAAACTGGCGAGTGTAGAGTAGAAGAATATTGTTATCCACGTCGGCACCAACGATGTTAGGATGAAACAGTCGAAGATCACCAGCGCAACATAGCTTCTGCGTGCATATCAGCTAGAAAGATGTGTCGGCATCGCAGTAATTGTCTCTGGCCCCCTCCCAGTTAGGGAGTGATGAGCTCTACAGCAGAGTCTCACAACTCAATCGCTGGTTGAAAACTGTTTTCTGCCCCTCCCAAAAGATAGAATTTGTAGATAATTGGCCCTCTTTCTAGGACTCGCCCACAAACAGGACCAAGCCTGACCTGCTGAGGAGTGACGGACTCCATCCTAGCTGGAGGGTGCTCTCATCTTATCTGCCAACATAGACAGGGCTCTAACTCCTCTAGCTCCACAATGAAATAGGGTGCAGGCCAGGCAGCAGGCTATTAGCCAGCCTGCCAGCATAGTGGAGTCTGCCACTAGCATAGTTAGTGTAGTCAGCTCAGCTATCACCATTGAGACCGTGTCTGTGCCTCGACCTGGGTTGGGCAAAACTAAACATGGCGGTGTTCGCCTTAGCAATCTCACTAGATAAAGACCACCTCCATTCCTGTCATTACTGAAAGAGATCATGATACCTCACATCTCAAAATAGGGCTACTTAATGTTAGATCCCTTACTTCAAAGGCAATTATAGTCAATGAACTAATCACTGATCATAATCTTGATGTGATTGGCCTGACTGAAACATGGCTTAAGCCTGATGAATTTACTGTGTTAAATGAGGCCTCACCTCCTGGCTACACTAGTGACCCATATCCCCGTGCATCCGCAAAGGCGGAGGTGTTGCTAACATTTACGATAGCAAATTTCAATTTACAAAAAAAAAAAAAAATGACGTTTTCGTCTTTTGAGCTTCTAGTCATGAAATCTATGCAGCCTACTCAATCACTTTTATAGCTACTGTTTACAGGCCTCCTGGGCCATATACAGCGTTTCTCACTGAGTTCCTGAATTCCTATCAGACCTTGTAGTCATTGCAGATAATATTCTAATCTTTGGTGACTTTAATATTCACATGGAAAAGTCCACAGACCCACTCCAAAAGGCTTTTGGAGCCATCATCGACTCAGTGGGTTTGTCCAACATGTCTCTGGACCCACTCACTCTCACAGTCATACGCTGGACCTAGTTTTGTCCCATGGAATAAATGTTGTGGATCTTAATGTTTTTCCTCATAATCCTGGACTATCAGACCACCATTTTATTACGTTTGCAATTGCAACAAATAATCTGCTCAGACCCCAACCAAGGAACATCAAAAGTCGTGCTATAAATTCACAGACAACACAAAGATTCCTTGATGCCCTTCCAGACTCCTCTGCCTACCCAAGGACGCCAGAGGACAAAAATCCGTTAACCACCTAACTGAGGATCTCAATTTAACCTTGCGCAATACCCTAGATGCAGTTGCACCCCTAAAAACTAAAAAAATGTCTCATAAGAAACTAGCTCCATGGTACACAGAAAATACCCGAGCTCTGAAGCAAGCTTCCAGAAAATTGAACGGAAATGGCGCCACACCAAACTGGAAGTCTTCCGACTAGCTTGGAAGGATGGTACCGTGCAGTACCGAAGAGCCCTTACTGCTGCTCGATCGTCCTATTTTTCTAACTTAATTGAGGAAAATAAGAACAATCCGAAATTCCTTTTTGATACTGTGGCAAAGCTAACTAAAAGCAGCATTCCCCAAGAGAGGATGACTTGCACTTTAGCAGTGATAAATTCATGAACTTCTTTGAGGAAAAGATTATGATTATTAGAAAGCAAATTACGGACTCCTCTTTAAACCTCGTATTCCTCCAAACCTCAGTTGTCCTGAGTCTGCACAACTCTGCCAGGACCTAGGATCAAGAGAGACGCTCAAGTGTTTTAGTACTATATCTCTTGACACAATGATGAAAATAATCATGGCCTCTAAACCTTCAAGCTGTATACTGGACCCTATTCCAACTAAACTACTGAAAGAGCTGCTTCCTGTGCTTGGCCCTCCTATGTTGAACATAATAAACGGCTCTCTATCCACTGGATGTGTACCAAACTCACTAAAAGTGGCAGTAATAAAGCCTCTCTTGAAAAAAGCCAAACCTTGACCCAGAAAATATAAAAAACTATCGGCCTATATCGAATCTTCCATTCCTCTCAAAGATTTTAGAGAAGGCTGTTGCGCAGCAACTCACTGCCTTCCTGAAGACAAACAATGTATACGAAATGCTTCAGTCTGGTTTTAGACCCATCCATCATAGCACTGAGACGGCACTTGTGAAGGTGGTAAATGACATTTGATGGCATCGGACCGAGAGCTCTGCATCTGTCCTCGTGCTCCTAGACCTTAGTGCTGCTTTTGATACCATCGATCACACATTCTTTTGGAGAGATTGGAACCCAAATTGGTCTACACGGACATGTTCTGGCCTGGTTTAGGTCTTATCTGTCGGAAAGATATCAGTTTGTCTCTGTGAATGGTTTGTCCTCTGACAAATCAACTGTACATTTCGGTGTTCCTCAAGGTTCTGTTTTAGGACCACTATTGTTTTCTATATATTTTACCTCTTGGGATGTTATTCGAAAACATAATGTAAACTTTACTGCTATGCGGATGACACACAGCTGTACATTTCAATGAAACATGGTGAAGCACAAAATTGCCCCTCGCTTCTTGTATTTCAGACATAAGGAAGTGGATGGCTGCAAACTTTCTACTATTAAACTTCGGACAAAACAGAGATGCTTGTTCTAGGTCCCAGAAACAAAGAGATCTTCTGTTGAATCTGACAATTAATCTTAATGGTTGTACAGTCGTCTCAAATAAAACTGTGAAGGACCTCGGCGTTACTCTGGACCCTGATCTCTCTTTTGAAGAACATATCAAGACCATTTCGAGGACAGCTTTTTCCATCTACGTAACATTGCAAAAAATCAGAAACTTTCTGTCCAAAAATGATGCAGAAAAAATTAATCCATGCTTTTGTCACTTCTAGGTTAGACTACTGCAATGCTCTATTTTCCGGCTACCCGGATAAAGCACTAAATAAACTTCAGTTAGTGCTAAATACGGCTGCTAGAATCCTGACTAGAACCAAAATTTGATCATATTACTCCAGTGCTAGCCTCTCTACACTGGCTTCCTGTCAAAGCAAGGGCTGATTTCAAGGTTTTACTGCTAACCTACAAAGCATTACATGGGCTTGCTCCTACCTACCTCTCTGATTTGGTCCTGCCGTACATACCTATACGTACGCTACGGTCACAAGACGCAGGCCTCCTAATTGTCCCTAGAATTTCTAAGCAAACAGCTGGAGGCAGGGCTTTCTCCTATAGAGCTCCATTTTTATGGAACGGTCTGCCTACCCATGTCAGAGACGCAGAACTCGGTCTCAACCTTTAAGTCTTTACTGAAGACTCATCTCTTCAGTGGGTCATATGATTGAGTGTAGTCTGGCCCAGGAGTGGGAAGGTGAACGGAAGGCTCTGGAGCCAACGAACCGCCCTTGCTGTCTCTGCCTGGCGGTTCCCGTTTTCCACTGGGATTCTCTGCCTCTAACCCTGTTACGGGGGCTGAGTCACTGGCTTGCTGGGGCTCTCTCGTGCCGTCCCTGGGGGATGCGTCACCTGGGTGGGTTGATTCACTGTTGTGGTCGGCCTGTCTGGGTTCCCCCCCACCCCTTGGGTTGTACAGTGTCGGAGATCTTTGTGGGCTATACTGGGCCTTGTCTCAGGATGGTAAGTTGGTGGTTGAAGATTTCCCTCTAGTGGTGTGGGGGCTGTGCTTTGGCAAAGTGGGTGGGTTATATCCTTCCTGTTTGGCCCTGTCGGGGTGTCCTCGGATGGGCCCACAGTGTCTCCTGACCCCTCCTGTCTCAGCCTCCAGTATTTATGCTGCAGTAGTTTATGTGTCGGGGGGCTAGGGTCAGTTTGTTTATCTGGGTACTTCTCCTGTCTATTCGGTGTCCTGTGTAAATCTAAGTGTGCGTTCTCTAATTCTCTCCTTCTCTCTTTCTTTCTCTCTCTCGGAGGACCTGAGCCCTAGAACCATGCCCCAGGACTACCTGACATGATGACTCCTTGGTGTCCCCAGTCCACCTGGCCATGTTGTTGCTCCAGTTTCAACTGGCCTGGGCCCTAGGACCATGTCCCAGGACTACCTGACATGAGGACTCTTGCTGTCCCCAGTCCACCTGGCCATGCTCCTGCTCCAGTTTCAACTGTTCTGCCTTACTATTATTCAACCATGCTGGTCATTTATGAACATTTGAACATCTTGGCCGTTCTCATTATAATCTCCACCTGGCACTGTCAAGAAGAGGACTGGCCACCCCACATATACTCTCTCTAATTCTCTCTTTCTTTCTCTCTCTCGAGGACCTGAGCCCTAGGACCGTGCCCCAGGACTACCTGACATGATGGCTCCTTGCTGTCCCCAGTCCATCTGACTGTGCTGCTGCTCCAGTTTCAACTGTTCTGCCTTATTATTATTTGACCATGCTGGTCATTTATGAACATTTGAACATCTTGGTCATGTTCTGTTATAATCTCTACCCGGCACAGCCAGAAGAGGACTGGCCACCCCACATAGCCCGGTTCCTCTCTAGGTTTCTTCCTAGGTTTTGGCCTTTCTAGGGAGTTTTTCCTAGCCACCGTGCTTTTACACCTGCATTGTTTGCTGTTTGGGGTTTTAGGCTGGGTTTCTGTACAGCACTTTGAGATATCAGCTGATGTACGAAGGGCTATATAAATAAATTTGATTTGATTTGATTTGATT
>NW_025757496.1:0-5526 GCF_021184085.1 Oncorhynchus gorbuscha
ATTTCTTAAAACATATTTTGACTACAGCCATACAGATATGGCGGGTAGCGGAAACACCGGGTCGGTTCCGAGGGCCGGATTAAAGAACACGATAAGGTTCGCATGGAAGCAAGAAGGAGAAGTAAGGATGCCAAGGGACACCTTCGCCAGGACAGTGTTGATGGGGCGCTATCTCTGAAGGTCCCAGATGTGATGTGCCTGCAGGGAACTCAATGGAAGAGGCGTACGATGTAACTTTCTACACTGAAAGTAAGAGTGATGGAGTAATGGAGAAGGTAAAGGAGGCAAAGGGGGAAAGACCTTTGTCCTTTTTCAACATCGTGAGCCTCGCAAGAAGGAATTTCAGAACGGTTAACGTACATATGTATAACCCACACGTGACGGATATGACGGTGGCGGCCTTTTGGATCGCTACTGCGATGTAACATCGGGAGCCAGGTACGTTAAGGACTCGCTAGGCTTCTGGAATGGCCGCCAGTTCCAGGTGCTCCTAAGGGAAGATCCGTGTGGGTTTGAGGGTTTTGTGCATCCCCTGCGGTCTTTACAGTAGGGACGGATAGAGGCATGCTTTTCTATGCACGTCAGCCACCTTTCTGCAGGAAATGCAGGAGTACGGGCATGGAACAGCCTCATGTGGGCTGGTAAGATGCAGGCTTTGCATGTCGGAGGAACATGAGACCAAAAATTGTACGGCCCCAAAAGAGTGTCACGGATGTGGCAGTAAACAGCACCTGTTTCGCGAGTGCCCGGTGAGGTAACAAACATATGCGGCAGCGGCTGCTGGGGAAGAATGGACGGAAGAAAAGGCGCGGAGGAAAAGGGGAGGCCAGGAGAAGGGTACCTAGGTCACATCCCAGAAGAGGCAGCAAGAAAGATGGTGAGTGGGGAACTTGAGAAGCAAGCCAGGTCCTTGACCGCTCCAAAGGTCGGGAGCAAAGTCGCTTTGGAGGAGAGGGCCTTGGTAGAGTTGGAGGTGGTCCCGGAGACCCAGATGTCAACGGGTACTCAATCCATCAGTAGGCTGCAGGGAGAGGTTGGAGGAGCAACGGGAGTGTTGGGCTCATCTCTCACGAGGTGTATATTGATGAAGAGGCATTCGGGGCCCTAGTGGGGGAAATGAGGGAGATGGTGGAGGGGATCAATGTCCCCCAAACGGAGACGGCGGAATGGGGGTCCATCTCTCCCTTACCTGCCACTCCAAAATGAAGAGGACGCCTCCACAGACAAGCAGACTCTGCAGGAGTCAGGGCTGTTTGTGGACTCTGGTGAGACCCGGAGGAAGAAAAAGAAGAAGAAGATTTCCTCCGAGCTGGGAGAGGGCCAGAGTGGGCTGGGAGGGGAGGGAGGGGTGGGAGCGTGAGAGCGATTGGGGACAGTACCACAGAGGTGGCTCCCCAGTCACTGCAGGTATCATCTCTCCCACTAATCCTGATGGACGTAGATGTGGTGGCCTCTGAGCGGTGTGTGACCGATGGAGATGGGGTGTCTCAGGCTAGTTCTGGGATGCCGGGACCCCCCATCTCCAACCCCTTACCTGCGTCTTGGGGTTCTCAGAGGGGGGATGCAGTAGATGGGGAGGCCTCAGAGGAAAGGGGTCACGAGACCTCGTCCATGGATGTAAGAGGGGTTCGGGAGATGGTCAGTAGCACCGGGGTGTCTCCCATGTCCTCACGGGTTCCATCTCTCCGGCTCAGGCTGGTTTTGCCAGATGGGGGTGGGGTGTCTCAGGCTATTTCTGGGACGCCGGGGCCCCCCATCCCCAACCCCTTATCTGCATCTTGGGGTTCTCAGGGGGCGGGATGGGAGGTGGGAAAGTTGGGGGGGCATCGGAGGCTGCTGGTCCAGCGACCAATTTCGACGAGGACCTTTACCCGGAGTGAGTACTTGAACCCTGCACCTGGTTGACTTTTTGTTTTTAAATATACAACCATGGCGGAGATTAAAATAATGACTATGAATGTTCGGGGTTTAAGGGACACTGTAAAAAGAACTGCTGTTTTTAGTTGTTTATCAAACATATGTTTTACTTTTTGTTTTCTGCAGGAGGTACATTTAAGGGATGGGGGGGACGTAGAGCAGTTTAAAAAAGAGTGGGTAAAAGGGAAGTCTGTGTGGAGTGTGGGGGGTGTCCACTCATCAGGAGTTGGGATTTTGTTTGGGACACGGGAGGTGAGGGTAGAGGGCACGTACGTTGCTATGCAGGGGAGGGTTTTGGGGGTGGACATAGCGTTAGGGGATTTTAGACTTAGGATTATAGGGGTATACGGGCCACAGACGGTGCCAGAGAGAAGGGAGATGGTAGAGAGGCTGGCACCTCTGTGTGCCACAAACAGAGTTTTGGTAGTGGGAGGGGATTTTAATGTAGATTTAGGTGGGGTGGGAGATGGTAGTGTAGGGGCCATCACCGGACTTATGGCAAGCCATGGTTTGGTGGATGGGGGCCTTAACACTACTCCGGCGCTGGCGGGTCCCACGTGGCGTAACTCCCGGGGGGTCGTGCGGAGGCTGGACTATGTATTTCTACCCAAATCCTTGGGGCTTTTGTCTGGGCGTCTGCTGCCTGTGTTTTTCTCAGATCACGACGGGGTCCTACTTCGGGTCAAGGCGCCTGTCTGCCTTTTCGGTAGGGGGTACTGGAAGCTCGACCGGGACATCCTGGAGGAGCGGGCTTTTGTCAATACTTTCTCTGTTTTTTTTCGGGGGCTTGAGGGTCTCCGGCCTATGTGCGGAGGAGTTTTGGAATGGTGGGAGGTAGTTAAGGTAAGAATTAGGGTATTTATTATTGGTTTTTGTAAGAGGAAGGGGAAAGAGGAGAGAAGGGAGGTGGAGCAGCTCCAACGTTTACTCGATCTCGAGTACGAGGCAGGCAACCTCGGTGCTGCGATGGACGTTGAGCGTGCTACAAGCCTCAAGGCTCAACTCAGGGAGGTGCATGAGCGGAAGGCCCGTGCCTTCCTGCAGCGTGCACTTTCTGGGTTTATAGAGCAAAATGAGACCTGCTCTGCAGGGTTTTTTAAATCAGTTAGGGAAAAGCAGGTAAGACAGGTTTTTTATGGGGTGAGGGATGGACAGGGTAGGGTAGTTAGGGAGCCGGAGCAGATGGTCAGGGTGGCAACTGACCATTTCCGGGGTTTTTTCCAGGAGAGGGTAGTAGAAGAAGAACAGGGTACCGTGTTCCTAGAACACTTGTCCCGGCGTGTGCCGGAGGACATTAGAAAGGCGATGGATGCCCCGATAACACTAGAGGAGGTGGAGAGCGCCCTCAAGAGGATGGGGAAAGGGAAGGTGCCTGGGATGGATGGGCTGCCAGCTGAGTTTTACCTCAAGTTTTGGGGTATGCTTGGACCGGTGGTCCTAGAAGTCCTGACGGCCGTTCTCGAGACTGGAGTCCCGGGCAGGTCAATGGCTGTAGGCGTGTTGTCCCTCCTCTACAAGAAGGGAGACACCGCCGACCTTAGCAACTGGCGGCCGTTGACCATGCTGTGCGTAGATTATAAGATACTAGCTAAGGTCATGGCAGACCGTGTGCGCACAGCCCTTCCCCTACGTTGTCCATGAGGATCAAACGTGTGGGGTGGAAGGTCGTTCCATTAGGTGGAACCTCCAACTGATAAGGGACTCCATCGCCTGGGTTGAGGATAGAAGTCTACCTCTGATGGTAGCGGCGCTTGATCAGGCCAAGGCTTTTGATCGCGTCAGTAGGGTTTTCCTTTTCAGAGTGTTAGGTAGGTTAGGGTTTAGTGATCGCTTTATAGAGTGGATCAAGATATTGTATGTGGGAGCGGGGTGCCGGGTGAGCATAAACAGCCATCTGGGCGAAGTGTTTAGCCTCTCCTCAGGGGTTAGGCAGGGATGCCCGCTCTCGGCACTCCTTTTCGTGCTCTATATGGAGCCCCTGGCGGCTGCCATTAGGGCTGACGCAGGGGTGGAGGGATTGCTGGTCCCTGGTAGCGGCGGTTTGCGTGTGAAGGTGACACAATACGCAGATGACACCACCTTGCTTTTGTGCAAGGACTCGTGCCTACTAAGGTCTCTGGCCATAATTGGAGACTTTACCCGCGCGTCGGGAGCGGTCCTTAACCTCGCCAAGTCGTCTGTTAAGTATTTCGGCAGATGGCGGGGCAGGACGGATGTGCCCGGAGGGCTATCTCTCTGTAATGGGGCCCTGAGGATTCTTGGGGTCCACTTTGAGACCTCCGGCTCCGCGACAATGAACTGGAACATGAGGGTTGCTGTGGTTCAGAGGAAGCTGGCAATGTGGAAGGCCAGATCCTTGTCTTTCTTGGGCAAGGTTCTGGTCCTGAAGGTGGATGTACTGCCCTCCCTTCTGTACTTGGCATGCATCTATCCATTGCCAGCGAGCATGAGGAGGGGGCTAGTAAGGCTCGTGTTTCAGTTCATGTGGGGTGGCAGGTACGAGTATGTCGCCAGGGCTCGCATGATCTCAACCATCGGGGAGGGTGGGAGGGGAGTTCCACATTTCCCACTCAAGTTGGGACTCGATTTTTGTTTCGTTTTTGTTGAATGAGCTCGCTAATCCGGTGATTCATCCCTCCGGTTATTTCCTGCGGGTGTTCTTCTCCTACCAGGCGAGAAGCATAATGGTGTGGTCCAACACGGGTCCCCGGGCTGAACAGCTGCTGTGGCACTTCAGCCATGCGGCGAAGTGGCTGCGTGCACATCCCGAGGTTGAAGTCGCCCGAGTAGGTTTGGACCACAGACGCCTGTACGAGGAGGTCAGACAGACCGTTTGCGCGCCCCCCTGTGGTGGGTACCCCTGCTGTGGTCTGGGAGACCATACAGGCGCGGGGTCTAGACAATCGTCTTAAGGATCTAAATTGGTTAAGTCTCCACAAGTGCCTGCCGGTACGATCCATAATGTACCGGCATAGCTTGGCACGGTCCCCCCAGTGCCCGAGACCAGCTTGTGGTGGGGAGGAGACGATACGCCACATGTACTGGGACTGTCCTTTCGCAGGAGTAGTGTGGGCCAGGGCTCAGGGTTTGCTAGGGAGAGTGAAGGGAGGTTTTGTTTTAACATGGGCAAGGGTGGAGAGAGGGGTAGGGAGAGCAGGGGGGGTAGGTAGGGACCGTTTTCTGTTGTGGTTGATTATCAGTCTTTTTAAGAAAGGGCTCTGGGATGCCAGGCAGGGGCTGGTTAAGGCAGGGGCAAACATCGGGGTGGAGGGAATAGTGAGGAGAGTGGAGGGAGACTTGAGGGGGAGGATAAGGAGGGAGGAGAGGAAGTGGGGCCACCATGCCGCATTAGAGAGGTGGAAACGGGGGTTGGGGCTTGTCAGGTAGGTGAGGTTTAGAAGTTAGGATGGTAGGTTTTGTGGGATTTGGAATGCTTATGTTTATTGATGGCTTGTGTTTTTGTTGGTTTGTAGCAGGCCCCTGGAAAAGATTGTGGGCGGGCGTTGGTTGCTTATATCTTACAAGAGAGAAAGGGTTTTCAGTGTTTTTTTTAAAAACGATGGGTTGTTTTTTGTTACAAGTTTTGTTTTGGTTATGGGCATGGTAAAA
>NW_025757497.1:0-5526 GCF_021184085.1 Oncorhynchus gorbuscha
GCCCTGCTCTACAGTAGCATATAGTGCACTAGGGCCCTGCTCTACAGTAGCATATAGTGCACTAGGGCCCTGCTCTACAGTAGCATATAGTGCACTAGGGCCCTGCTCTACAGTAGCATATAGTGCACTAGGGCCCTGCTCTACAGTAGCATATAGTGCACCAGGGCCCTGCTCTACAGCAGCATATAGTGCACTAGGGCCCTGCTCTACAGTAGCATATAGTGCACTAGGGCCCTGCTCTACAGTAGCATATAGTGCACCAGGGCCCTGTTCTACAGCAGCATATAGTGCACTAGGGTCCTGCTCTACGGTAGCATATAGTGCACTAGGGCCCTGCTCTACAGCAGCATATAGTGCACTAGGGCCCTGCTCTACAGTAGCATATAGTGCACTAGGGCCCTGCTCTACAGTAGCATATAGTGCACTAGGGCCCTGCTCTACAGTAGCATATAGTGCACCAGGGCCCTGCTCTACAGTAGCAGACTGTAAAGGGAATAGGGTGCCGTTTGGCACACAGGCCATGTTTGATAAGAACTCCAGAGATAACTAGTAATAGAACCTCCCTCCATTCTGCCAGATGCACAGGATATTCCTTTCTTTGTTTGTGAGAAAACGTCAGTACTCAGACCGCTGGTTCAACGCAGGCAGAGGAGCTGAAAGAGCTGGGTCAACGCAGGCAGAGGACCTGAAAGAGCTGGTTCAACGCAGACAGAGCTGAAAGAGCCTGGTTCAAGCGCAGGCAGAGGACCTGAAAGAGCTGGTTCAACGCAGACAGAGGAGCTGAAAGAGCTGGTTCAACATGAACGCAGAGGAGCTGAAAGAGCTGGGTCCAACGCAGGCAGAGGACCTGAAAGAGCTGGTTCAACGCAGACAGAGGAGCTGAAAGAGCTGGGTCCAACGCAGACAGAGGGACCTGAAAGACCTGGTGACAGAGGAGCTGAAAGAGCTGGTTTAGCGCAGGCAGAGGAGCTGAAAGAGCTGGTGACATTTGACAATAGAAGAGGGACAGAACCATGACTGAAGGTAAACCATTTGGTTTAATATCTTATATAATGAAACCTCATATACATGAACTGTTTGAGAAGGATGTAGCAGACTGAACTGTTCATTCAACCTGGAACACTCGTAGCTATCACAATGATTCTGTACTTCAGCTAATACAAGACTGTTTTACACTGAACTGAAATATACTTGTTATGTTATCCTAACAGCTACACCACTGAGAGAGATGGAGCTGAAACGGCAGCCTGAGTCTGATGGGTGTGGCTCAACAAATCATGATGGTATGTACTCTGTTTGGACTGTGATGTTATGGTCTAATGGTTGAGTCAAATCATGATGGTATGTACTCTGTTTGGACGTGATGTTATGGTCTCATGGTTGAGTCAAATCATGATGGTATGTACTCTGTTTGGATGTGATGTTATGGTCTAATGGTTGAGTCAAATCATGATGGTATGTACTCTGTTTGGACAGTGATGTTATGGTCTCTAATGGTTGAGTCAAATCATGATGGTATGTACTCTGTTTGGATGTGATGTTATGGTCTTATGGTTGAGTCAAATCATGATGGTATGTACTCTGTTTGGACAGTGATGTTATGGTCTCTAATGGTTGAGTCAAATCATGATGGTATGTACTCTGTTTGGACAGTGATGTTATGGTCTCTAATGGTTGAGTCAAATCATGATGGTATGTACTCTGTTTGGACAGTGATGTTATGGTCTCTAATGGTTGAGTATGTACTCTGTTTGGACTGTGATGTTATGGTCTCTAATGGTTGAGTCAAATCATGATGGTATGTACTCTGTTTGGACAGTGATGTTATGGTCTCTAATGGTTGAGTATGTACTCTGTTTGGACTGTGATGTTATGGTCTCTAATGGTTGAGTCAAATCATGATGGTATGTACTCTGTTTGGACAGTGATGTTATTGTCTCTAATGGTTGAGTCAAATCATGATGGTATGTACTCTGTTTGGACGTGATGTTATGGTCTAATGGTTGAGTCAAATCATGATGGTATGTACTCTGTTTGGACAGTGATGTTATTGTCTCTAATGGTTGAGTCAAATCATGATGGTATGTACTCTGTTTGGACAGTGATGTTATGGTCTCTAATGGTTGAGTCAAATCATGATGGTATGTACTCTGTTTGGACTGTGATGTTATGGTCTCTAATGGTTGAGTCAAATCATGATGGTATGTACTCTGTTTGGACTGTGATGTTATGGTCTCTAATGGTTGAGTCAAATCATGATGGTATGTACTCTGTTTGGACTGTGATGTTATGGTCTCTAATGGTTGAGTCAAATCATGATGGTATGTACTCTGTTTGGACAGTGATGTTATGATCTCTATTGGTTGAGTCAAATCATGATGGTATGTACTCTGTTTGGACAGTGATGTTATGGTCTCTAATGGTTGAGTCAAATCATGATGGTATGTACTCTGTTTGGACTGTGATGTTATGGTCTCTAATGGTTGAGTCAAATCATGATGGTATGTACTCTGTTTGGACTGTGATGTTATGGTCTCTAATGGTTGAGTATGTACTCTGTTTGGACTGTGATGTTATGGTCTCTAATGGTTGAGTATGTACTCTGTTTGGACTGTGATGTTATGGTCTCTAATGGTTGAGTATGTACTCTGTTTGGACTGTGATGTTATGGTCTCTAATGGTTGAGTATGTACTCTGTTTGGACTGTGATGTTATGGTCTCTAATGGTTGAGTATGTACTCTGTTTGGACTGTGATGTTATGGTCTCTAATGGTTGAGTCAAATCATGATGGTATGTACTCTGTTTGGACTGTGATGTTATGGTCTCTAATGGTTGAGTATGTACTCTGTTTGGACTGTGATGTTATGGTCTCTAATGGTTGAGTATGTACTCTGTTTGGACTGTGATGTTATGGTCTCTAATGGTTGAGTATGTACTCTGTTTGGACTGTGATGTTATGGTCTCTAATGGTTGAGTATGTACTCTGTTTGGACTGTGATGTTATGGTCTCTAATGGTTGAGTATGTACTCTGTTTGGACTGTGATGTTATGGTCTCTAATGGTTGAGTATGTACTCTGTTTGGACTGTGATGTTATGGTCTCTAATGGTTGAGTCAAAACAACACACCACACATTACAGCTGGGCAACTTATAATACTAACTCAACTAGTTACTTTGAGCAGGATGGTTATGGTTAAAATAATCATTGAATGAATCATTGAATCAATTGAATGAATTAAATGAATCAACATACATTATCTCTATTTTACAGCGTGATAGTTGAGTTACTTTAAATGTTTTGTTGTTGTTGCTATAGTTACAGGAAGCTACATTGTCTTTATCCGTGTGGTTTTTACAGGGTCTGGTTTGACCGCTGAGCTGAGGATTGTGTTGCTAGGGAAGACTGGAGCAGGGAAGAGCGCAACAGGAAACACCATCCTGGGGAAGAATGTATTTAAAGTGGACTCTTCCCCTGCGTCAGTGACCGGACAGTGTGAGAGACAGAGTGGAGAGGTCAACGGGACGACGGTTCATGTGGTTGATACGCCGGGCCTCTTCGACACAGCCCGGTCGGACGAAGAGGTGAAGGAGAAAATAGAGGAGTGCGTTAACATGTCCGTCCCGGGCCCCCACGCCTTCCTGCTGGTGATCAGGCTGGGGGTGAGGTTCACAGAGGAGGAGAGGAACGCCGTGAGGTGGATCCAGGAGAACTTCGGAGAGGACGCCTCCATGTACACCATCTTGCTGTTCACCTGTAAAGACCAGCTGAAGGGGAAACAGGTGACAGATTCTCTGAAGATGTGTAAAGAGCTGCGGAGACTCTCCATCACGTTAGGAGGCGGGTATCACTCGTTCAACAACGACGCCAAAGACGACCCGGCTCAGGTCCCAGAGCTGCTGGAGAAGATCAAAGAGATGGTGGAGCTGAACGGAGGAGAGCACTACACCAACGAGATGTACCAGAAGGCTCAGAGGAAGATCAGAGAGGCGGAGGAGAGGAGGAGGGAGGAGGAGGAGAAGAGGAGGGAGGAGGAGGAGAGAAAGTTAAAAGAAGAGGTAAAGGTCGAGATAGAGAAAGAAAAGGAGGAAGAGAAAAGGGAGAAGGTAGATAAAAAGAGGAATCTCCACATGGCTCTAGCAGTAACAGTAGTGTGTGTAGTAGTAGGGGTGATCATAGCAGCTGCTGCTGATACCACAGTGGCCCTGGCTCTAGCTCCACTCCTACTGGTGCTGGGAGCAGCCAGTGGAATAACGGCTATCTGTCTAAAGAATGGAAGGTGTGGAGCTAAAACACCCGTCTCCGTAGCTGTATAACAATCACATACTGTATACCTCATTAAGGCTGTTTTTACACTGGCAACACAATTCTGATCTTTTGCCACTAATTGGTCTTTTGACCAATCCGATCTATTATCAATAATTGGGCAAAATATCAGAATTTGTCTGCCTGTGTAAAGATCAGAATTAGACTGCCCGTGTAAATATCAGAATTAGGTTACCTGTGTAAACGAGGCCGAACAAGACCTAACAACAGAAACATAGATTGAATGATTGATTGATAGATGGTTTTATAGATAGATAGATAGATAGATAGATAGATAGATAGATAGATAGATAGATAGATAGATAGATAGATAGATAGATAGATAAAAATAGTCTTAAATCTGTTCCCTTAAGTATTTCTCTGGGTGTCCAGTGATCTATTGATTTAATCATGTGTTCAGGGATAACATTTATGAACACTTAATAAAGAGAAGTAAAGAGTCTGACTGATGACTAATGTTTTTATTACATTTCTCTGATATGTTTTAGAACACGTTTCCTCCCTGTATTATGTCAGAGTGACTGTCTGCCTTATAGTTTCACTATCTAGATTACAAACCTCGAGAGGAACCAGGCTCTGAGGGCTGTGCCGGGTGGAGATTATAACAGAACATGGCCAAGATGTTCATAGATGACCAGCAGGGTCAAATAATAATAATCACAGTGGTTGTAGAGGGTGCAACAGGTCACCACCTCAGGAGTAAATGTCAGTTGGCTTTTCATAGCCAATCATTGAGGGTATCTCAACCGCTCCTGCTGTCTCTAGAGACTTGAAAACGGCAGGTCCGGGACAGGCAGCACGTCCGGTGAACAGGTGAGGGTTCCATAGCCGCAGGCAGAACAGTTGAAACTGGAGCAGCAGCACGACCAGGTGGACTGGGGACAGCGAGGAGTCATCAGGCCAGGTAGTCCTGAGACATGGTCCGAGCGCTCAGGTCCTCCGAGAGAGAGAAAGAGAAAGAAAGAAAGAAAGAAAGAAAGAGAAAAAAGAAAGAAAGAAAGAAAGAAAGAAAGAGAAAAAGAGAGAGCATACTTAAACCTCCCCCACGGGCACAAGACAAGGGGGGGGGGGCGCCAAGCCAGACAGGAAGACCACGTCAGTGACTCAACCCACTCAAGTGAAGCACCCCTCCTAGGGACGGCATGGAAGAGCACCAGTAACCCAGTGGAGAGAGGGGATATCGGATATCACAACATATATA
>NW_025757498.1:0-5524 GCF_021184085.1 Oncorhynchus gorbuscha
TAACACAATGGTTCCACTGAGAGATAACACAATGGTTCCACTGAGAGATAACGCAATGGTTCTACTGAGAGACAATATCATGGGGATCGGATTCTGATTAACACTGGGATGATTCTGCTGTCTACCCCCCTAACTCTCTCTCTCTCTCAAACAAAATCTCTCTCTCTGTTACATAATCAGCTGTTGAATCTTCATATTTTCAAATGAACCATTTAATGACAAAATATTTACTGTTGAAATGTCCTTTTTTTTGTTGTAAAAAAAACACAAAAAACAGGCCACCCTTTTGGGTCATGGCTTTGCACACCACAGATTTACCGATTTACTGAATGTTCTTAATCTATCACTCGTCATCTTAATGCCTTAATAGGAAGTAGAGAGTTTGGAAGAGTGTGTGTGTGAATGAATCATACATTATTCATATTCCACCCAAAGAGTCATTTAAAACTGTAGCCAGCCGCAGTGTTGGGAAAGATTACTTGTGAATACTGCACAGGAAGACGAAGCACTCCCACGTCATTTATTATTGTGTTTTACTGGTTTTATGGCAAAAGGGTTAGAACAAGGTGTTCTGTGCACCCAGCATATTTCTCTCCATCTTAAATAAGTTGCAGGTTTGACTAAAAGTAGGGGGGAAATGGAGTGGGATTTTAATGAGTAAACAAGCTTGAGCATTCAGTTGTGTGAGATGGTGGATAGTGGTGCAGGGAGCGAGAAAGAAAAGCGAATTCTTCTGCCTTCCATCCTCATATGATTTATGATTCAGCATGTTGATCAAGCTTTTATATGGTAGTGCTTGTTGGAGAAAGATTGCAGCGTGACTGAGAATAGACAGCAATGCAGATCAATTACCTCCTTAATTTCAGCCATATGAAGTCAGTCTCTCTCGCGCTCTCCCTCAATTCAATTCAAGGGGCTTTATTGGCATGGGAAACATGTGTTTACATTGCCAAGCAAGTGAAATAGATAATAAACAAATGTGAAATTAACAATAAAAAATGAATAGTAGACATTCCATAATAATAAAGACATTTCAAATGTAATTATGTCTATATACAGTGTTGTAATAATGTGCAAATATTTCAAGTAAAGAAGGGAAAATAAATAAACATAAATATGGGTTGTGTTTACAATGGTGTTTGTGGGTGTGTTTAATCTGAGGGAAATATGTGTCTCTAATATGGTCATACATTGAGCAGGAGGTTAGGAAGTGCAGCCCCAGGACCAGATTGCTTAGGGGACTCTTCTCCAGGTTCATCTCTCTGTAGGTGATGGCTTTGTTATGGAAGGTTTGTGAATCGCTTCCTTTTAGGTGGTTGTAGAATTTAACGGCTCTTTTCTGGATTTTGATAATTAGCGGGTATCAGCCTAATTCTGCTCTGCATGCGTTATTTGATGTTTTACGTTGTACACAGAGGATATTTTTGCAGAATTCTGGATGCAGAGTCTCAATTTGGTGTTTATCCTATTTTGTGAATTACTGGTTGGTGAGCGTACCCAAGCCCTCACAACCATAAAGGGCAATGGGTTCTATAACTGATTCAAGTATTTTTTTAGCCAGATCCTAATTCGTATGTCAAATTTGATGTTCCTTTTGATGGCATAGAAGGGCCCTTCTTACCTTGTCTCTCAGATCGCTCACAGCTTTGTGGAAGTTACCTGTGGTATTGATGTTTAGGCCAATGTAGGTATAGTATGTTTTGTACTCTCAGGCAACGGTCTCTAGATGGAATTTCATTGTGATCCTGGCAACTGGACCTTTTTGGAACACCATTATTTTTTACTTCCTGAGATTTACTGTTCGGACACTGGTCTGACAGAATCTGTGCAGAAGATCTAGGTGCTACTGTAGGCCCTCCTTGGTTGGGGACAGAAGCACCAGATTGTGACTTTAGAGTCCAGTAGGGTGAGGCCGGGTGCTGCAGACTGTTCAAGAGCCTCGCCAATTCGTTGATGTATATATTAAATAGGGTGGACTGAAGTTGCATCCCTGTCTCCTCCCTGGCCCTGTGGAAAGAAATGTGTGTGATGGAGTCCAGGTGATTGTCATGAGAGGCGCAGGTGCACAAGATGATGGTGACAGGTGTGTGGGATAATCAGCAGCCTGATGACCTAGAGGCCAGAGAGGGAGTATACGCGACAGTTTCAATTTCTAACCTAAGTTTTTGCATTTTTTATCAAACCATTTATCTTTGTGATTTTCTTTGGCTGTCTGTTTGTTTTTATATTTGATAAGGAAGCTGGAGAGGTCAAATATACTGCTTAGGTTTTCTACTGCCAAGTTTCCACCTTCACTATTACAGCGGAACAGTTTGTCCAGGAAACTGTCGAGAAGGGATTGAATTTCTCAAGTGTGTAATTTTTGTTGTTAGATTGCCACACTACTTTCTTCCATCTATAGCATTTCTTAATATTTTTCAGTTCCTTTGGCTTTGATGCCTCATGATGGAGCATAGCCTTCAAGAGAGGTGATTTTTGCTGTGATTCGATAGGGGTGTCAGTGGACTGACTGAACGCTCTGAGAGAGACTGGTTTGTGTTCAGTGATAAGGTACTACTGCCAAGAGATGAGCTATAGGTGTACCTACTATAGGAGCCTCGATGCCTACCATTGACTATGTACATACCCAGCATCTGACAGAGCTGCAGGAGTTGTGACCCGCTTTGCTGGCTGGTGTTGTCGTAGTTGTGTGTCGGAGGGCATATGGGGGAGGGAATGCTGTCACCTCCAGGTAGGTGTTTGTTCCCCTGTGAGCTGAGGGTGTCAGGTTCCTGTATTTCTCTCTCCACATGTACATATCACCTCAATTACCTCGACTAACCGGTGCCACCGCACATTGATTATGTACATGTACATATCACCTCAATTACCTCGACTAACCGGTGCCACCGCACATTGATTATGTACATGTACATATCACCTCAATTACCTCGACTAACCGGTGCCACCGCACATTGATTATGTATCACCCTCTGTATATATCCTCGCTACTGTTATTTTACTGCTGCTTTTTAAGTATTTTTACTTAAACACTTATTTTTCTTAAAACTGCATTGTTAGTCAAAGACTTGTGGGTACATTTAACTGTAAGGTCTACACCTATTGACAAATACCATGTGATTTATACAGAACACACTATACAACCAAAATTACATTTGCCTTAGAGAATGCTAAAAATAAAAACATACAAAAGAACATCTAATGCATATTTTCACTAAATGAAAAAAAAGTTAAAAGATTTGAAAGACACCACTCATACGCTCGTGGAGAGTGGAAGAGGGAGGGAGAGAGGCGGACAGAGAGAGAACAAGGAATGAGAGAGAAGGTGTGTGCTGTGATACATTCTCCATCCGTTTCAATCTGGCTGAGAGATGCTGCCTGCCGGTGGCCAACCAGGGAGAGAGAATATAAATATTTAAGTGGGTACTTGGTCGGGGAGGCGGTGTAGCTACAAAATTAGCAATTATTTCTCTCCTCATGGGATGCACTGTTGTTTATGACGAGGGTCACAGGTCACAGGATCTCTTTAGGGCAACCAGCCGTCGCTGTGTGAAATTCCTCCATTACTGATTTATGCCTCTATGACATGGGATGAAAACCACACATATGCATGAATTGCAACATGGCGTTAGCTGTAACCTGTGACTATTGGTGGGTGGTAGAAACTGCACATTTGAATAGTTAGTACATACTTATAAGTCTATAGCATCCTGTCAGTGGAGGAAAGCTGTTACATAAAATGAAAAAGTCTAGAAAGCCAGGATCTCTGCAGCAGGGTTTGACCGCTAACCATATCGCCAAAACTCCCCCATAACCTTACATTAGCCCTTACAATGTCCTTTCATAGTTGAATGGAGGATGTACAAAAAGCTTCATTAGCATTAACCCACGGAGAGCAGTATCCTTTCAAATGGCTTCACAAGCAGCAATTTCCAAATAGTCATTTTCACAACATTGAATTAACCTCCCTCTGTCAATCAAAACAAATCTACGACAGCTCGCTACTGCGTCCATAGTTGCGGGAAGATATTTGGGGATTTTTTGGTGTGCCCACGCTACAGGTGGCTATATCGGTTGGCTAATTTAGAATAGTAAAGGCCAGGTGCACTATTTTTGAGAATATATAAATATATTGTAGCAGGTTCAAGGGTGTGGGGTTTCCACGTCACTAAGTTCTATTACCAAACACGCACAAGGAGCACAACAAGAATGCAAATTGGGGGATTATTGGGGATTTTGGGGTACACGATTGGGAGGGGATGTGTCAAACCCCAGTTGAAGAAAGTGGAGGCGATTCGGGACTGGCCCTCCCCGCTCACCAAAAAGAAAGACACCCATCGGTACCTCATTTTGTTTACCTGTTGGCCCCAGCCTCGAACTCAGGCCCTGTATGTACCTAACTGACCCACTCTGCCCATTCATCACCATTTACCTGTTGGCCCCAGCCTCGAACTCAGGTCCTGTATGTACCTAACTGACCCACTCTGCCCATTCATCACCTGTTGGCCCCAGCCTCGAACTCAGGTCCTGTATGTACCCAACTTACCCACTCTGCCCATTCATCACCATTTACCTGTCGGCCCCAGCCTCTAACTCAGGTCCTGTATGTACCTAACTGACCCTCTCTGCCCCATTCATCACCTGTTGGCCCCAGCCTCGAACTCAGGTCCTGTATGTACCCAACTTACCCACTCTGCCCATTCATCACCATTTACCTGTCGGCCCCAGCCTCTAACTCAGGTCCTGTATGTACCCAACTTACCCACTCTGGCCCATTCATCACCATTTACCTGTCGGCCCCAGCCTCAACTCAGGTCCTGTATGTACCTAACTGACCCTCTCTGCCCCATTCATCACCTGTTGGCCCCAGCCTCGAACTCAGGTCCTGTATGTACCTAACTGACCCACTCTGCCCATTCATCACCTGTTGGCCCCAGTCTCGAACTCAGGTCCTGTATGTACCTAACTGACCAGCTCTGCCCATTCATCACCATTTACCTGTTGGCCCCAGCCTCGAACTCAGGTCCTGTATGTACCTAACTGACCCACTCTGCCCATTCATCACCATTTACCTGTTGGCCCCAGCCTCGAACTCAGGTCCTGTATGTACCTAACTGACCCTCTCTGCCCATTCATCACCTGTTGGCCCCAGCCTCCAACTCAGGTCCTGTATGTACCTAACTGACCCACTCTGCCCATTCATCACCATTTACCTGTTGGCCCCAGCCTCGAACTCAGATCCTGTATGTACCTAACTGACCCTCTCTGCCCATTCATCACCTGTTGGCCCCAGCCTCCAACTCAGGTCCTGTATGTACCTAACTGACCCACTCTGCCCATTCATCACCATTTACCTGTTGGCCCCAGCCTTGAACTCAGGTCCTGTATGTATCTAACTGACCCACTCTGCCCATTCATCACCATTCACCTGTCGGCCCCAGCCTCTAACTCAGGTCCTGTATGTACCTCACTGACCAGCTCTGCCCCATTCATCACCTGTTGGCCCCAGCCTCAAACTCAGGTC
>NW_025757500.1:0-5524 GCF_021184085.1 Oncorhynchus gorbuscha
TCCCTCCCTCTCTCCCTCTCTCCTCTCTCTCTCCATCCCTCTCTCCCTCTGACCCTCCCTCCGTCTTTCCCTCCCTCTCCCTCTCTCTCTCTCCCTCTCTCTCTCCATCCCTCTCTCCCTCTGACCCTCCCTCCGTCTTTCCCTCCCTCTCCCTCTCTCTCTCTCCCTCTCTCTCTCCATCCCTCTCTCCCTCTGACCCTCCCTCCCGTCTTTCCCTCCCTCTCCCTCTCTCTTTCTCCCTCTCTCTCTCCATACCTCTCTCCCTCTGACCCTCCCTCCGTCTTTCCCTCCCTCCGTCTTTCCATCCCTCTCTCCCTCTTCCCATCCCTCTCTCCCTCTGACCCTCCCTCCGTCTTTCCCTCCCTCCCTCCCTCCCCTCTCTCCCTCTCTCCCTCTCTCCCTCTCTCCCTCTCTCCCTCCGACCCTCCCTCCCTGCCTCTTACAGCCTAGATCGTTCAGGTCTTTCCCCCATTCCCAGCGGGCTCGTGGCAATGCCCACGCTCAGATGTGATATTTGCCTCGGGCACCGCACGGCTGCCATTGGTGCTTTAGCTCAAAGCCATGTATCGGGTCAGCCCTGGAGCTTTGAGATTTGTTTCCATTAGTGGGTCCACAGGAGGCGGGCCCTAAACAATCTCTAATAGAATAGTGATAGTCCAATTCAAATCCAGACTGTTGGAGTATAGAGCCACAAGAAACAATGCTTCACTGTCCCAATGATTACAGAGGACACCTGAACATATGAACTCGTTAGAGGTAAGGCCTTTAAGGATAGATTAGTGTTATCAGTCTCTCACTCCTCAGTTCTCTCACTCTCCTGTTGCTCTGTTGTTCTCTCTCTGTTCTCTCTCTGTTCTCTCTCTCCTGTTGCTCTGTCGTTCTCTCTCTGTTCTCTCTCTCTCCTGTTGCTCTGTCGTTCTCTCTCTGTTCTCTCTCTTGTTGCTCTGTCGTTCTCTCTCCTGTTGCGCTGCCATTCTCTCTCTGTTCTCTCTCTCTCTCCTGTTGCTCTGTCGTTCTCTCTCTGTTCTCTCTCTCTCCTGTTGCTCTGTCGTTCTCTCTCTGTTCTCTCTCTTGTTGCTCTGTCGTTCTCTCTCCTGTTGCGCTGCCATTCTCTCTCTGTTCTCTCTCTCTTGTTGCTCTGTCGTTCTCTCTCTGTTCTCTCTCTCCTGTTGCTCTGTCGTTCTCTCTCTGTTCTCTCTCTGTTCTCTCTCTGTTCTCTCTCTGTTCTCTCTCTCTTGTTGCTCTGTCGTTCTCTCTCTGTTCTCTCTCTGTCGTTCTCTCTCAGTTCTCTCTCAGTTCTCTCTCACTCTCTTGGGACTAGTGTTCCCTGTAGGATCTGGTCTAAAGTAGTTCACTATATAGGGACTAGTGTTCCCTGTAGGACCTGGTCTAAAGTAGTTCACTATATAGGGACTAGTGTTCCCTGTAGGACCTGGTCTAAAGTAGTTCACTATATAGGGACTAGTGTTCCCTGGTCTAAAGTAGTTCACTATATAGGGACTAGTGTTCCCTGGTCTAAAGTAGTTCACTATATAGGGACTAGTGTTCCCTGGTCTAAAGTAGTTCACTATATAGGGACTAGTGTTCCCTGGTCTAAAGTAGTTCACTATATAGGGACTAGTGTTCCCTGGTCTAAAGTAGTTCACTATATAGGGACTAGTGTTCCCTGGTCTAAAGTAGTTCACTATATAGGGACTAGTGTTCCCTGGTCTAAAGTAATTCACTATATAGGGACTAGTGTTCCCTGGTCTAAAGTAGTTCACTATATAGGGACTAGTGTTCCCTGGTCTAAAGTAGTTCACTATATAGGGACTAGTGTTCCCTGGTCTAAAGTAGTTCACTATATAGGGACTAGTGTTCCCTGGTCTAAAGTAGTTCACTATATAGGGACTAGTGTTCCCTGGTCTAAAGTAGTTCACTATATAGGGACTAGTGTTCCCTGTAGGACCTGGTCTAAAGTAGTACACTATATAGGCACTAGTGTTCCCTATGGAACACAACCAAACACCTGGTGCAACTGGAGGCTTGGTCCTTCAGTTTGAAGGGACAACAGATGTATTGTGACAGGCTGTAATTGCCTATTCTAAAGGCTAGCTTGTTCATCCAACCTACCCATGGGGTGTGTTTTACTCCTTATGACATTGGGATATATTTGTGTGTGTGTTTGTGTGTTTGTGTTTGTGTGTGTGTGTGTGTGACTATTTGTGTGTGTGCATTTATTAGTGTGTTCAGTAGTCAACACTCCTGGGTCTCTCTATCCTGCCTGACATTGCCTTGTTCCATGTAGACCCTTTCAGCAACTACACCGTACATACTGTACTCCTCTACTGCTGCCTCATCACTAACACAGACTCCTCTACTGCTGCCTCATCACTAACACAGACTCCTCTACTGCTGCCTCATCACTGGGGTGGCAGGGTAGCCTAGTGGTTAGAGCGTTGGACTAGTAACCGGAAGGTTGCAAGTTCAAATCCCCGAGCTGACGAGGTTCTGCCCCTGAACAGGCATTTAACCCACTGTTCCCAGGCCGTCATTGAAAATAAAATTTGTTCTTAACTGACTTGCCTAGTAAAATAATTAAAATAAAATAAATAAAACACAGACTCCTCTACTGCTGCCTCATCACTAAGCACAGACTCCTCTACTGCTGCCTCATCACTAACACAGACTCCTCCCTACTGCTGCCTCATCACTAACACAGGCTTCCTCTATGACTGCCTCATCACTAACACAGACTCCTCTATGACTGCCTCGTCATGCTAACACAGACTCCTCTCCTGTGCTCCCTCATCACTAACACAGACTCCTCTCTCCTGTGGTCCAGTCATCACTAACACAGACTCCTCTAATCTCTCCTGTGGTCCAGTCATCACTAACACAGACTCCTCTCTCCTGTGGTCTCAGTCATCACTAACACAGACTCCTCTCTCCTGTGGTCCAGTCATCACTAACACAGACTCCTCTAATCTCTCCTGTGGTCCAGTCATCACTAACACAGACTCCTCTAATCTCTCCTGTGGTCCAGTCATTTCTAACACAGACTCCTCTAATCTCTCCTGTGGTCCAGTCATCACTAACACAGACTCTCTAATCTCCCTGTGGTCAGTCATCACTAACACAGACTCCTCTCCTGTGGTCCAGTCATCACTAACACAGACTCCTCTAATCTCTCCTGTGGTCCAGTCATCACTAACACAGACTCATCTAATCTCTCCTGTGGTCCAGTCATTTCTAACACAGACTCCTCTAATCTCTCCTGTGGTCCAGTCATCACTAACACAGACTCATCTAATCTCTCCTGTGGTCCAGTTATCACTAACACAGACTCATCTAATCCTCTCCTGTGGTCCAGTTATCACTAACACAGACTCCTCTCTCCTGTGGTCCAGTCATCACTAACACAGACTCCTCTAGTCTCTCCTGTGGTCCAGTTATCACTAACACAGACTCCTCTAGTCT
Organism: Oncorhynchus gorbuscha; assembly: GCF_021184085.1. Lineage (NCBI taxonomy): Eukaryota > Metazoa > Chordata > Actinopteri > Salmoniformes > Salmonidae > Oncorhynchus > Oncorhynchus gorbuscha. Next base: position 3,460 of record NW_025757500.1, read on the forward strand.
TTCCTGTGGTCCAGTCATCACTAACACAGACTCCTCTAGTCTCTCCTGTGGTCCAGTTATCACTAACACAGACTCTAATCTCTCCTGTGGTCCAGTTATCACTAACACAGACTCATCTAATCTCTCCTGTGGTCCAGTCATCACTAACAGACTCCTCTGTCCTGTGGTCCAGTTATCACTAACACAGAATCCTCTCTCCTGTGGTCCAGTTATCACTAACACAGGCTCCTCTAATCTCTCCTGTGGTCCAGTCATCACTAACACAGAATCCTTTCTCCTGTGGTCCAGTTATCACTAACACAGACTCCTCTAATCTCTCCTGTGGTCCAGTCATCACTAACACAGACTCCTCTAATCTGTCCTGTGGTCCAGTCATCACTAACACAGACTCTCTAGTCTCTCCTGTGGTCCAGTCATCACTAACACAGACTCCTATAATCTCTCCTGTGGTCCAGTCATCACTAACACAGACTCCTCTCTCCTGTGGTCAGTTATCACTAACACAGACTCTCTAATCTCTCCTGTGGTCAGTCATCACTAACACAGACTCCTCTCTCCTGTGGTCCAGTTATCACTAACACAGACTCCTCTAATCTCTCCTGTGGTCCAGTCATCACTAACACAGACTCCTCTAATCTCTCCTGTGGTCCAGTCATCACTAACACAGACTCCTCTCTCCTGTGGTCCAGTCATCACTAACACAGACTCCTCTAATCTCTCCTGTGGTCCAGTCATCACTAACACAGACTCCTCTAATCTCTCCTGTGGTCCAGTCATCACTAACACAGACTCCTCTAATCTCTCCTGTGGTCCAGTTATCACTAACACAAACTCCTCTAATCTCTCCTGTGGTCCAGTCATCACTAATACAGAATCCTCTCTCCTGTGGTCCAGTCATCACTAACACAGAATCCTCTCTCCTGTGGTCCATTAGTAATTTGCTCTCCCTGCGACGGATTCATTAATAGATTACATTAGTGAGCAGAGACAATTATTAGATGTGTGTCTTCCAATCTAAAGTGTCTCTCAGAGACACAGAGAGATGAGAGGCAGATACATGAGGTGCACAGGAAGATAAGAATGATAGAGTGACACACAATGAGATATTATTTAATAGGGGAACGGGAAGTTGGCCTCAGAATGACCCAACTGTATATTTATAACAGGAAGAGAAGGACAGGGTTATATCCCTGTATAGTTATAACAGGAAGAGAGGGACTGGGTTATATCCCTGTATAGTTATAACAGGAAGAGAGGAACAGGGTTATGTCCCTGTATATTTATAACAGGAAGAGAGGGACAGGGTTATATCCCTGTATAGTTATAACAGGAAGAGAGGGACAGGGTTATATCCCTGTATAGTTATAACAGGAAGAGAGGAACAGGGTTATGTCCCTGTATATTTATAACAGGAAGAGAGGGACAGGGTTATATCCCTGTATAGTTATAACATGAAGAGAGGGACAGGGTTATATCCCTGTATAGTTATAACATGAAGAGAGGGACAGGGTTATATCAGTCTATAGTTATAACAGGAAGAGAGGGACAGGGTTATATCTCTGTATAGTTATAACAGGAAGAGATGGACAGGGTTATATCTCTGTATAGTTATAACAGGAAGAGAGGGACAGGGTTATATCAGTCTATAGTTATAACAGGAAGAGAGGGACAGGGTTATATCAGTCTATAGTTATAACAGGAAGAGAGGGACAGGGTTATATCCCTGTATAGTTATAACATGAAGAGGGGGACAGGGTTATATCAGTCTGTAGTTATAACAGGAAGAGAGGGACAGGGTTATATCCCTGTATAGTTATAACATGAAGAGAGGGACAGGGTTATATCAGTCTATAGTTATAACAGGAAGAGAGGGACAGGGTTATATCCCTGTATAGTTATAACAGGAAGAGAGGGACAGGGTTATATCCCTGTATAGTTATAACATGAAGAGAGGGACAGGGTTATATCAGTCTGTAGTTATAACAGGAAGAGAGGGACAGGGTTATGTCCCTGTATATTTATAACAGGAAGAGAGGGACAGGGTTATATCCCTGTATAGTTATAA
>NW_025757501.1:0-5523 GCF_021184085.1 Oncorhynchus gorbuscha
GTTAAAAATCCAAATAACTTCACAGATCTTCATTGTAAAGGGTTTAAACACTGTTTCCCATGCTTGTTCAATGAACCAAGAATGCTAGAATCCTGACTAGAACCAAAAAATTTGATCATATTACTCCAGTGCTAGCCTCTCTACACTGGCTTCCTGTCAAAGCAAGGGCTGATTTCAAGGTTTTACTGCTAACCTACAAAGCATTACATGGGCTTGCTCCTACCTACCTCTCTGATTTGGTCCTGCCGTACATACCTATACGTACGCTACGGTCACAAGACGCAGGCCTCCTAATTGTCCCTAGAATTTCTAAGCAAACAGCTGGAGGCAGGGCTTTCTCCCTAGAGCTCCATTTTTATGGAACGGTCTGCCTACCCATGTCAGAGACGCAAACTCGGTCTCAACCTTTAAGTCTTTACTGAAGACTCATCTCTTCAGTGGGTCATATGATTGAGTGTAGTCTGCCCAGGGAGTGGGAAGGTGAACGGAAAAGGCTCTGGAGCAACGAACCGCCCTTGCTGTCTCTGCCTGGCGAGTTCCCCTTTTTCCACTGGGATTCTCTGCCTCTAACCCTGTTACGGGGCTGAGTCACTGGCTTGCTGGGGGCTCTCTCGTGCCGTCCCTGGGGGATGCGCCACCTGGGTGGGTTGATTCACTGTTTGTGGTCGGCCTGTCTGGGTTCCCCCCACCCCTGGGGTTGTACCGTGTCGGAGATCTTTGTGGGCTATACTCGGCCTTGTCTCAGGATGGTAGTTGGTGGTTGAAGATTTCCCTCTAGTGGTGTGGGGGCTGTGCTTTGGCAAAGTGGGTGGGGTTATACCCTTCCTGTTTTTGGCCCTGTCCGGGGTGTCCTCGGATGGGGCCACAGTGTCTCCTGACCCCTCCTGTCTCAGCCTCCAGTATTTATGCTGCAGTAGTTTATGTGTCAGGGGGCTAGGGTCAGTTTGTTTATCTGGAGTACTTCTCCTGTCCTATTCGGTGTCTGTGTAAATCTAAGTGTGCGTTCTCTAATTCTCTCCTTCTCTCTTTCTTTCTCTCTCTCGGAGGACCCTGGAGCCCTAGAACCATGCCCCAGGACTACCTGACATGATGACTCCCTTGCTGTTATTTGTCCACCTGGCCATGCTGCTGCTCAGTTTCAACTGGCCTGGGCCCCTAGGACCATGTCCCAGGACTACCTGACATGAGGACTCCTTGCTGTCCCCAGTCCACCTGGCCATGCTCCTGCTCAGTTTCAACTGTTCTGCCTTACTATTATTCAACCATGCTGGTCATTTATGAACATTTGAACATCTTGGCCACGTTTCTGTTATAATCTCCACCTGGCACAGCCAGAAGAGGACTGGCCACCCACATATGCTCTCTCTAATTCTCTCTTTCTTTCTCTCTCTCGGAGGACCTGAGCCCTAGGACTGTGCCCCAGGACTACCTGACATGATGGCTCCTTGCTGTCCCCAGTCCATCTGACTGTGCTGCTGCTCCAGTTTCAACTGTTCTGCCTTATTATTATTTGACCATGCTGGTCATTTATGAACATTTGAACATCTTGGTCATGTTCTGTTATAATCTCTACCCGGCACAGCCAGAAGAGGACTGGCCACCCCACATAGCCCGGTTCCTCTCTAGGTTTCTTCCTAGGTTTTGGCCTTTCTAGGGAGTTTTTCCTAGCCACCGTGCTTTTACACCTGCATTGTTTGCTGTTTGGGGTTTTAGGCTGGGTTTCTGTACAGCACTTTGAGATATCAGCTGATGTACGAAGGGCTATATAAATAAATTTGATTTGATTTGATTTGATTTGATTTGATTTGATTTGATTTGAACCATGAACAGTTAATGAACATGCACCTGTGGAACAGTCATTAAGACACTAACAGCTTACAGATGGTAGGCAATTAAGGTTACAGTTATGAAAACTTAGGACACTAAAGAGGCCTTTCTACTGACTCTGAAAAATACCAAAATAAAGATGCCCAGGGTCCCTGCTCATCTGTGTGAACGTGCCTTAGGCATGCTGCAAGTAGGCATGTAGTAGGACTGCAGATGTGGCCAGGTCAATAAATTGCAATGTCCGTACTGTGAGACACCTAAGACAGCACTACAGGGAGACAGGATGGACAGCTGATCATTCTAGCAGTGGCAAGACCACATGTAACAACACCTGCACAGGATCAGTACATACGAACATCACACCTGCGGGACAGGTACAGGATGGCAACAACAACTGCCCGAGTTACACCAGGAACGCACAATCCCTCTATCAGTGCTCAGACTGTCCGCAATAGGCTGAGAGAGGCTGGACTGAGGGCTTGTAGGCCTGTTGTAAGGCAGGTCCTCACCAGATATCACCGACAATAACGTCGCCTATGGGCACAAACCCACCGTCACTGAACCAGATAGGATTGGCAAAAAGTGCTCTTCTCTGACGAGTCACGGTTTTGTCTCACCAGGGGTGATGGTCGGATTCATGTTTATCGTCGAAGGAATTAGCGTTACACCGAGGCTTGTACTTTGGAGCAGGATCGATTTGGAGGTGGAGGGTCCGTCATGGTCTGGGGCGGTGTGTCACAGCATCATCGGACTGAGCTTGTTGTCACTGCCGGAAATCTCAACGCTGTGCGTTACAGGGAAGACATCCTCCTCCCTCATGTGGTACCCTTCCTGCTCATCCTGACATGACCCTCCAGCATGACAATGACATCAGCCATACTGCAAGACAGGAATGTCAGTGTTCTGCCATGGCCAGCACAGAGCCCGGTTCTCAATCCCATTGAGTACGCCTGGGACCTGTTGGATCAGAGGGTGAGGGCTAGGGCCATTCACCTCAGAAATGTCTGGGAACTTGCTGGTGCCTTGGTGGAAGAGTGGGGTAACATCTCACAGCAAGAACTGGCAAATCTGGTGCAGTACCTAATGCAGCTGGTGGCCACATCAGATAGTGACTGTTACTTTTGATTTTGACCCCCCCTCTTTGTTTAGAGACACATTATTCAATTTCTGTTAGTCACATGTCTGTGGAACTTGTTCAGTTTATGTCTCAGTTGTTGAATCTTGTTATGTTCATACAAATATTTACACATGTTAAGTTTGCTGGAACTCAACACAGTTAACAGTGAGAGGACATTTATTTTTGCTGAGTTTAGCACAGTTTTCAAAAGGTTACTGTGTTTGCAGACCAAATGGGTCTGGCTCTAATGATCGGAGAGAAATGCTGTTCCACGGTACTGATCTGCTTACAAGGTTATAAAAATGTTTTATCATTATAATATGCTGATTTTACTCATGTAGCAAGCATTTCAGGGAGAACTTTTCAGCTGGCACAAAAACAGTTTTCAAATGCCTTTGCCCTACTTTATGAGGGCTGGCTGAGTGGGTTTTTGTATTGGTGGTTTGTTAGCAATGTTTCAGTGATGGGATCAGCTGATAACTCATTCATATGTAGGGGAGAGTAAGGTGAGTTTACCCAATGGGTTAGATCCCTTGCTTCTATGAAACCATACACAAAATGAGTCATGTGACCAAAACTGTAGGAAGAGGTCAGGTCATAATTTTTCTGTGAAGGAAGAAACCACATGGAAACATTTATATATTGTGTTATAGGTTTCATGATCCTTGTAAAAAGTACATAGCTTTATGATTGTTTTGTGGTCTCCGATCACATTTTCGATTCAAGCATAAATTGGCTTTCATGTAGTCAAAATGTTTGCCAGATGCCACCATAGCCCATACAAAATGATTAGATTTTGTCCCGTTTCATGCATAATAATTTTTGCAATGTGTCATGCATATTAACTCAAGATGCCCCCATGTATACAAACATAAAACAAGCAGGGTCTAGCCTCCCCTTGAGGTTCTAGAGAGAGCAGCCAAGGAAGCGAGTGAAGGGGAAGAGTCCATTTAAGGAGCAGCAAGGGATGAACAAATAGACTGAATGACACTGAAGATGTACATTGACAAAAGAAAACAAACATGAGCGAAAGAGAGGTCTTATCTGATGACATGGAGTCTGAGCTTGGTGAACATATCAAGAATCTCCCGGACCAGTTTCATGGGCTTAGTAGCCTCAAATGCAGAGAACTACGAATTCGCACATGAAACACCATCGCTGTCCCAGACAACTGGTCAAGAAATTAAAGGCTACGTGATACTGAACAGAGAGATTAACACTGATTATTCTAAACATTAGAAACACCTTCCTAATATTGAGTTGGACCTCCCCTTTTGCCCTCAAAACAACCTCAATTCGTCGTGGCATGGACTCTACAACGTGTCGAAGGGTTCCACAGGGATGCTGGCCCATGTTGATTCCAATTCTTCCCACAGTTGTGTCAAGTTGGCTGGATGTCCTTTGGGTGGTGGACCATTCTTGATACACACAGGAAACTGTTGAGTGGGAAAAACCAACAGCATTGCAGTTCTTGACACAAACTGGTGCGCCGGGCATCTACTACCATGCCCTGTTCAAAGGCACTTCAATCGTTTGTCTTGCCCATTTACCCTCTGATTGGCACACATACACAATCCATGTCTCAATTGTCTCAAGGCTTAAAATCCTTCTTTAACCTATCTCCTCCCCTTCATATACATTGATTGAAGTGTTTTTAACAATTGACATCAATAAGGGATCCTAGCTTGGATTCACCTGGTCAATCAATAATCAATCAATCAATCAATCAATCAATCAATCAATCAATCAATCAAATAAATCAGCTGATGTCACAAAGTGCTGTACAGAAACCCAGCCTAAAACCCTAAACTGCAAGCAATGCAGGTGTCAAAGCACGGTGGCTAGGAAAAACTCCCTAGGAAGGCCAGAACCTAGGAAGAAACCTAGAGACGAACCAGGCTATCAGGGATGGCCAATCCTCTTCTGGCTCTCCCCGGGTGGAGATTATAACAGAACATGGCCAAGATGTTGAAATGTTCAAATGTTCATAGATGACCAGCAGGGTCAAATAATAATAATCACAGTGGTTGTCGAGTGTGCTACAGGTCAGCACGTCAGGAGTAAATGTCTGTTGGCTGTCCGGTGAACAGGTCAGGGTTCCATAGCCACAGGCAGAACAGTTGAATCTGGAGCCTCAGCACGGCCAGGTGGACTGGGGACAGCAAGGAGTCATCGGACCAGGTAGTCCTGAGGCATGATCCTAGGGCTCAGGTCCTCTGAGAGAGAAAGACAGAAAGAGAAAGAAAGAGAGAAAATTAGAGAGCATACTTAAAATCACACAGGACACCGGATAAGACAGGAGAAATACTCTAGATATAACAGACTGACCCTAGCCCTTGACACAAACTACTGCAACGTAAATACTGGAGGCTGAGACAGGAGGGTCGAGAGACACTGGCCGTCCGACGATATCCCCGGACAGGGCCAAACAGGCAGGATATAACCCCACCCACTTTGCCCAAGCACAGCCACCACACCACTAGAGGGATATCTTCAACCACCAACTTACCATCCTGAGACAAGGCTTATAGTATAGTAAGAGTAAGTAAGAGTAAGAGTAGTAAGAGGCACTGAGTTTG
>NW_025757502.1:0-5522 GCF_021184085.1 Oncorhynchus gorbuscha
GTGGATAGGGGGAGTTCCCTCTGCTGTTTCCTGAAGTCCACAATCATCTCCTTAGTTTTGTTGACGTTGAGTGTGAGGTTATTTTCCTGACACACACTCCGAGGGCCCTCACCTCCTCCCTGTAGGCCGTCTCGTCGTTGTTTGTAATCAAGCCTACCACTGTTGTGTCGTCCGCAAACTTGATGATTGGGAGTTGAGGCGTGCGTGGCCACGCAGTCGTGGGTGAACAGGGAGTACAGGAGAGGGCTCAGAACGCACCCTTGTGGGGACCCCGTGTTGAGGATCAGCGGGGAGGAGATGTTGTTGCCTACCCTCACCACCTGGGGGCGGCCCGTCAGGAAGTCCAGTACCCAGTTGCACAGGGCGGGGTCAAGGCCCAGGGTCTCGAGCTTGATGACGAGCTTGGAGGGTACTATGGTGTTGAATGCCGAGCTGTAGTCGATGAACAGCATTCTCACATAGGTATTCCTTTTGTCCAGGTGGGTTAGGGCAGTGTGCAGTGTGGTTGAGATGTGTGTCTAACATGTATCTCTCTCTGTTACAGTATTCAGAGGACTGACTATTGAATGTTTGATTAGAATAATACTGTAGTATCCATGCTTGGTATCTATCTGAAACTTTTTGACTGCGGATAACTCTGATGCTATCAACAGTGGATCCGGAAAGTATTCCAGACCCCTTGACTTTCTCCGCATTTTTGTTACGTTACAGCTTTATTCTAAAATGGATGAAATTGTAACAATTCTCAGCAATCTACACACAATACCCTTGTAATGACAAAGCAAAAACAGGTTATTAGACATTTTTGCAAATAACATTTGTAAAAATACAATAAAAAATAAATACCTTATTCACATAGACCCTTTGTTATGAGACTCGAATTTGAGCTCAGGTGCATCTTGTCTCCGTTGATCATCCTTGAGATATTTCTAGAACTTGATTGGAGTCCACCTGTGGTAAATTCAATTGATTGGACATGATTTGGAAAGACACACCTGTCAAAATAAGGTCCCACAGTTGACAGTGTATGTCAGAGCAAAAACCAAAGCTCCAAGACAGGATTGTGTCGAGGCACAGATCTGGGGAAGGGTACAAAAAAAAGTCTACAGCATTGAACACAGTGGTGTCACGTTCTGACCTTAGTTCTGTTGTTATGTCTTTGTTTTAGTATGGTCAGGGCGTGAGTTGGGTGGGTTGTCTATGTTCCTTTTTCTATGTTTTGGGATTTCTGTGTTTGACCTGGTATGGTTCTCAATCAGAGGCAGCTGTCAATCGTTGTCCCTGATTGAGAACCATACTCTCTTTCCACAAACGAAGAACGCCGTTACAGAATCACCCACCACGGACCGAGCAGTGTGTTAACAGGCAGCGACAGCTTGAACAGCGAAGGGAGGACATTATGGATAGCAAAGGCATGGAGTATACGACGTGGGAATAAATCGACAGGTGGGCAGCCGACCCAGATAGAGTGCAGGAGCCCACCTGGGATTCGCTGGAACAGTGCGAAGAGGGCTATAGGCGAATGGAGTCAAAAAAAAGACACGCCGGATAAAAGCGGAGAGGCGCTGGTATAAACAGGCAGCGACAGCTGGAGCAGCAAAAGGAGGATTAATTATTCGGAGAATGGACATTGGGAAGACGTGTTGGATGGTAAAGGTTGTTACACTTGGGAGGAGATACTGGCCGGAAGAGATCGCCTCCCATGGAACAGGTGGAGGCACTAAGGAGAGCAGAGGCAGCCGGAGATAGAGCCGACGATACGAGGAACACGGTTGGCAAGGAAGCCCGAAAGCAGCCCCCAAAAATTATTGGGGGGTTAATGGGAGTATGGCTATGCCAGGTAGGAGACCTGCGCAAACTCCCTGTGCTTACCGGTGGGCTAGAGAGACCGGGCAGGCACCGTGTTATGCTATGGAGCGCACTGTGTTTCCAGTGCGGGTGCATAACCCGGGTGCGGCACATACCAGCCCTTCGTATTGGCCGGGCTAGGTGGGCATCGAACCAGGTAAGCTTGGGCAGGCTTGGTGCTCAAGAGCCCAGTGCGCCTGCACGGTCCGGTTCATCCAGAGCCACCTCCACACACCAGTCCTCCGGTAGCAGCTCCCCGCAACAGGCTTCCTGCACGTGTCCTCAATCCTGTAGCACCAGTTCCAGCACCACGCACCAGGCCTTCTGTGCGCCCCGCCTGTTCAGCACAGCCAGAGCCTTCCTTCCCTCCTGCGCTACTGGAGTCTCCTGTCTGTTCAGCGCTATCAGAGCCTTCCTTCCCTCCTGCGCTGTCAGAGTCTCCCGCCTGTTCAGCGCTATCAGAGCCTTCCTCCTCTACAGCGCTGCCGGAGCCTCCTGCCTGTTCGGAGCAGCCTGAGCTGCCGAGTCTGCAAGGTGCTGTCAGCCTGCATGGAGCAGTCAGAGCTGTCAGCCTGCATGGAGCAGTCAGAGCTGGCCAGTCTGTAAGAAGCAGCCAGAGCTGTCAGTCTGTATGAAGCAGCCAGAGCTGTCAGTCTGCAAGGAGCCGCGATGTGTCTGCAAGAAGCTGTCAGTCTGCAAGGTGCTGCCAGCCTGCATGGAGCAGTCAGAGCTGTCAGCCTGCATGGAGCAGTCAGAGCTGTCAGCCTGCATGGAGCAGTCAGAGCTGTCAGTCTGCATGAAGCTAAGCCAGAGCTGTCAGTCTGTAAGAAGCAGCCAGAGCTGTCAGTCTGCATAGAGCAGCTAGATCCGCCAGTCAGCCATGATCTTCTAGATCTGCCAGACAACCAGTCTCTTCCAGATCTGCCAGTCAACCAGTCTCTTCCAGATCTGCCAGTCAACCAGTCTCTTCCAGATCTGCCAGTCAACCAGTCTCTTCCAGATCTGCCAGTCAACCAGTCTCTTCCAGATGTGCCAGTCAACCAGAATCTTCCAGATCTGCTCGTCAACCAGAATCTTCCAGTTCCGCCAGCCAGCCAGGATCTACCGGAGCCTAGTACCTGCCTGAGCTTCATCTCAGTACTGGGCTTCTCTCTCAGTACTGGGCTTCCTCTCAGTACTGGGCTTTCTCTCAGTACTGGGCTTCCTCAGTTCCGGCTACCCTCAGCTTTCGGCTGCCCTCAGTTCCAGGCTGCCCCTCAGTCCCGAGCGTCTCAGTCCCGAGCTGCCCTCAGCCCCGAACTGCCCTCAGCCCGAGCTGCCCCTCAGCCCCGAGCTGCCCAGTCTCGAAGCTGCCCTCAGTCCCGAGCTGTCCTTCAGTCCCGAGATGCTCCCTCAGTCACGAGCTGCTCCTCAGTTCTGTGGGTTCTGGGTGAGGACTATTAGCCATGGTCGGCGGCGCAGGGTGGATTATCCCAGGACGCAACGGGAGGAACCAGGACATTAATGGAGTGGGGTCCACGTCCTCCCGAGCCGGAACCGCCACCATGGACAGACGCCCCACCCGGACCCTCCCTATGAGTTTTGAGGTGCGTCCCTGAGTCCGCACCTTAGGGGGGTTCTGTCACGCCTTGGTCATTGTATTTTGTGTTTTCGTTATATATTTGTCAGGCCAGGGTGTGACATGGGTTTATGTTGTTGTATTTCGTATTGGGGTTTTTGTAGTATTTGGGATTGCGGCTGATTAGGGGTGTTGTATAGGCTTGGCTGCCTGAGGCGGTTCTCAATCAGAGTCAGGTGATGCGTTGTCTCTGATTGGGAACTGTATTTAGGTAGCCTGGTTTCGCTTTGTATTTCGTGGGTGATTGTTCCTGTCTCTGTGTAGTTTCACCAGATAAGCTGTAATAGGTTCGTCTGTTTGTTGTTTTTTGTATATGTATATGTTATTTCATGTATCTAATCTCTTTCATTAAAGACATGAGTAACCACTACGCTGCATTTCGGTCTGACTTCTTCCACAAACGAAGAACGCCGACAAAGATTGAACATTTTGGCCTAAATGACAAGTGTCACACCAACTGGCAATAGTCCCTACGGTTAAGCATGGTGGAGGCAGCATCATGCTGTGGGATGTTTTCCAGCGGTCCATGCTGAACAAAGCAAAGTACAGAGAGATACTTGATGAAAACCTGCTCCAGAGCCTCAGGGACCTCAGACTGGGGAAAAGGTTCACTTTCCTACAGGACAACAACCATAAGCACACAGCCAAGACAATGCAGGAGTGGCGTCGGAACAAGTCTCTTGAGTACCAGAGCCCGGACTTGAACCCATTCTAACATCTCTGGAGAGACCTGAAAATATCTGTGCAGCGACGCTCCCCATCCAACCTGACAGAGCTTTAGAGGATCTGCAGAGAAGAATGGGAGAAACTCCCAAATACAGGTGTGCCAAGCTTGTATTGTCATACCCAAGAAGACTCGAGTCTATAGTCGCTGCCAAAGGTGCTTCAACAAAGTACTGGAGCAAAGTACCTGAAATATTTTATATATAATATTTACGTTTTTTATACATACAGTATATATATACACTACCTAGGTCAAAAGTTTTAGAACACCTACTCATTCAAGGGTTTTTCTTTATTTTTACTATATTCTCCTCATTGTAGAATAATAGTGAAGACATCAAAACAATTAAATAACATATGGAACCATGTAGTAAACCAAAAGTGTTATATTTGAGATTCTTCAAATAGCCACCCTTGCCTTGATGACAGCTTTGCACACTCTGGCATTCTCTCAACCAGCTTCACCTGAATGCATTTCAACGGTCGTGAAAGGAGTTCCCAGATATGCTGAGCACTTGTTGGCTGCTTTTCCTTCACTCTGCGGGGTCCAACTCACCCCAAACCATCTCAATTTGGCTGGGGTCGGGGTGACTGTGGAGGCCAGGTCACCTGATGCAGCACTCCATCACTCTCCTTCTTGGTCAAATAGCACTTACACAGCCTGGAGGTGTGTTGGGTCATTGTCCTGTTGAAAAACAAATGATAGTCCCACAAAGCCCAAAGCCATGCTGGAACTTCTTTGGGGATCAGTGTCCCATCACGGGACGGTTGAGCTAATGTAGGCTAATGCGATTAGCATGAGGTTGAAGTAACAAGAATATTTCCGAGGGCATAGACATGTCTGATATTGGCAGAAAGCTTAAATTATTGTTAATCTAACTGCACTGTCCAATTTATAGTAGCTATTACAGTGAAATGATACCATGCTATTGTTTGAGGAAAGTGCACAGTTTTGAACATGAAAAGTTATTAATAAACAAATTAGGCACATTTGGGCAGTCTTGATACAACATTTTGAACAGAAATACAATGGTTCATGGGATCAATCTAACACTTTGCACGTACACTGCTGCCATCTAGTTGCCAAAAATATAACTTGCAGCTGGGCTGAGAAAATGCATTATGGCCTTTCTCTTGCATTTCAAAGATGATGGTACAAAAATACAAAAGAACAGTTGTTATCTTTTACCAGATATATTGTGAACTCTATTCTCTTACATTCCTTTACATTTCCACAAACTTCAAAATGTTTCAAATGGTACCAAGAGTATGCATATCTTTTGTTTCAGAGCCTGAGTTACAGACAGTTAGATATGGGTATGTCAATCTAGGT
>NW_025757503.1:0-5520 GCF_021184085.1 Oncorhynchus gorbuscha
CAGGTGATAGAGGACCCAAAAGCGACTTAACAGAAACAGAGTTTATTCAAATCCAAACAGGGAATAACAGAAATCTCTAGTCTGTAGAGGGGAATAACAAGAGAAGCGGCCACAGACTGCAGGTCGCCCGGTAGGCGCAGGCCGTAGTAGACAGAGACACCTGCTCACACGCAGCATCTGATGAAGGCAAAAAACACGACAGGACAGGGCTAAAACACAATCACAGCATGGTGAATACAAAACAAGGAACCGACGGGACAGGAACGGAACACAAAGGAATAAATAGGGACTCTAATCAGGGGAAAGGATCGGGAACAGGTGTGGGAAGACTAATGATGATTAGGGGGAATAGGAACAGCTGGGAGCAGGAACGGAACGATAGAGAGGAGGAGAGAGAGGGAGGGGAGAGAGAGGGATAGAAAAAGGGAACGAACCTAATAAGACCAGCAGGGGGAAACGAACAGAAGGAAAAGCAAAATGACAAGATGATATAAGACAAAACATGACAGTACCCCCCACTCACCGAGCGCCTCCTGGCGCTCTCGAGGGAGGAACACTGGCGGCAACGGAGGAAATCATAGATCAAACGGTCCAGCACGTCCCGAGAAAGAACCCAACTCCTCTCCTCAGGACCGTAAGAAAAACGATAAAAAGGAAACTAGGTACTACTCTAAAAAAAAAATGAGAACTAGGGACAGACTGAGACACAGCAAGGGCAGGAACAAGAACAGGAGAGATGCGATGGCAGGGAACAGACTGAGACCCAGCAAGACCAGGAGCAGAAAAAAATTACCAGACTTCTTCTGCGCGCAGTCTGAACACGCAGCCACGAACGGCGCGTGTCACGCTCCTGAGTCGGCCACCAAAAGCGCTGGCGAATAGACGCAAGAGTGCCTCGAACACCGGGATGACCAGCTAACTTGGCAGAGTGAGCCCACTGAAGAACAGCCAGACGAGTGGAAACAGGAACGAAAAGGAGGTTACTAGGACAAGCGCGGCGCCGCAGTGTGCGTGAGTGCTTGCTTAACCTGTCTTTCAATTCCCAGACTGTCAACCCGACAACACGCCCATAAGGAAGAATCCCCTCGAGATCAGTAGAAGCCACAGAAGAACTAAACAGACGGGATAAGGCATCAGGCTTGGTGTTCTTGCTACCCGGACGGTAAGAAATCACAAACTCGAAACGAGCGAAAAACAACGCCCAACGAGCTTGACGGGCATTAAGTCGTTTGGCAGAACGGATGTACTCAAGGTTCTTATGGTCTGTCCAAACGACAAAAGGAACGGTCGCCCCTCCAACCACTGTCGCCATTCGCCTAGGGCTAAGCGGATGGCGAGCAGTTCACGGTTACCCACATCATAGTTGCGCTCAGATGGCGACAGGCGATGAGAAAAATAAGCGCAAGGATGAACCTTATCGTCAGACTGGAAGCGCTGGGATAGAATGGCTCCCACGCCTACCTCTGGAAGGCGTCAACCTCGACAATGAATTGTCTAGTGACGTCAGGAGTAACGAGGATAGGAGCGGACGTAAAACGTTCTTTTAGAAGATCAAAAGCTCTAGAGGCTGAACCGGACCACTTAAAACACGTCTTGACAGAAGTAAGAGCTGTGAGAGGGCAGCAACTTGACCGAAATTACGAATGAAACGCCGATAGAAATTAGCGAAACCTAAAAGCGCTGCAACCGACACGTGACCTTGGAACGGGCCAATCACTGACAGCTTGACCTTAGCGGAATCCATCTGAATGCCTTCAGCGGAAATAACGGAACCGAGAAAAGTAACGGAGGAGACATGAAAAGAGCACTTCTCAGCCTTTACGAGAGACAATTCTCTAAAAGGCGCTGTAGAACACGTCGAACGTGCTGAACATGAATCTCGAGTGACGGAGAAAAAATCAGGATATCGTCAAGATAGACAAAAACAAAAATGTTCAGCATGTCTCTCAGAACATCATTAACTAATGCCTGAAAAACAGCTGGCGCATTGGCGAGACCGAACGGCAGAACCCGGTACTCAAAATGCCCTAACGGAGTGTTAAACGCCGTTTTCCACTCGTCCCCCTCTCTGATGCGCACGAGATGGTAAGCGTTACGAAGGTCAACTTAGTAAAGCACCTGGCTCCCTGCAGAATCTCGAAGGCTGATGACATAAGGGGAAGCGGATAACGATTCTTAACCGTTATGTCATTCAGCCTCGATAATCCACGCAGGGGCGCAGAGTACCGTCCTTCTTCTTAACAAAAGAACCCCGCCCCGGCCGGAGAAGAAGAAGGCACTATGGTACCGGCGTCAAGAGACACAGACAAATAATCCTCGAGAGCCTTACGTTCGGGGAGCCGACAGAGAGTATAGTCTACCTCGAGGGGGAGTGGTCCCCGGAAGGAGATCAATACTACAATCATACGACCGGTGAGGAGGAAGGGAGTTGGCTCGGACCGACTGAAGACCGTGCGCAGATCATGATATTCCTCCGGCACTCCTGTCAAATCGCCAGGTTCCTCCTGAGAAGTAGGGACAGAAGAAACAGGAGGGATGGCAGACATTAAACACTTCACATGACAAGAAACGTTCCAGGATAGGATAGAATTACTAGACCAATTAATAGAAGGATTATGACATACTAGCCAGGGATGACCCAAAACAACAGGAGTAAACGGTGAACGGAAAATCAAAAAAAGAAATAGTCTCACTGTGGTTACCAGATACTGTGAGAGTTAAAGGTAGTGTCTCAAATTTGATACTGGGAAGATGACTACCATCTAAGGCAAACATGGGCGTAGGCTTGTCTAACGGTCTGAAAGGAATGTTATGTTTCCGAACCCATGCTTCGTCCATGAAACAACCCTCAGCCCCAGAGTCAATCAAGGCACTGCATGTAGCACCCGAACCGGTCCAGCGTAGATGGACCGACATAGTAGTACAAGATCTAGATGAAGAGACCAGAGTAGTAGCGCTCACCAGTAGCCCTCCGCTTACTGATGGGCTCTGGCCTCTTACTGGACATGAATTAACAAAATGTCCAGCAACTCCGCAATAGAGGCACAGGCGGTTGGTGATCCTCCGTTCCCTCTCCTTAGTCGAGATGCGAATCCCTCCCAGCTGCATGGGCTCAGTCTCAAAGCCAGAGGAGGAGATGGTTGCGATGCGGAGCAGGGAAACACCGTTGATGCGAGCTCTCTTCCACGAGCCCGGTGACGAAGATCTACCCGTCGTTCTATGCGGATGGCGAGAGCAATCAAAGAGTCCACATCTGAAGGAACCTCCCGGGAGAGAATCTCATCCTTAACCACTGCGTGGAGTCCCTCCAGAAAACGAGCGAGCAGCGCCGGCTCGTTCCACTCACTAGAGGCAGCAAGAGTGCGAAACTCAATAGAATAATCCGTTATGGACCGTTCACCTTGGCATAAGGAAGCCAGGGCCCTAGAAGCCTCCCTACCAAAAACTGAACGGTCAAAAACCCGAATCATCTCCTCTTTAAAGTTCTGGAACTTGTTAGAGCAATCAGCCCTTGCCTCCCAGATAGCTGTGCCCCATTCTCGAGCCCGGCCAGTAAGGAGTGAAATGACGTAAGCAACCCGAGCTCTCTCTCTAGAGTATGTGTTGGGTTGGAGAGAGAACACAATCTCACACTGCGTGAAAGGAGCGGCACTCAGTGGGCTGCCCGGAGTAGCAAGGTGGGTTATTAACCCTAGGTTCTGGAGGCTCGGCAGGCCAGGAAGTAACAGGTGGCACGAGACGTAGACTCTGGAACTGTCCAGAGAGGTCGGAAACCTGAGCGGCCAGGTTCTCCACGGCATGGCGAGCAGCAGACAATTCCTGCTCGTGTCTGCCGAGCATGGCTCCTTGGATCTCGACGGCAGTGTAACGAGCGTCTGAAGTCGCTGGGTCCATTCCTTGGTCGGTTCCTTCTGTCATGCAGGTGATAGAGGACCCAAAAGCGACTTAACAGAAACAGAGTTTATTCAAATCCAAACAGGGAATAACAGAAATCCTCTAGTCTGTAGAGGGGAATAACAAGAGAAGCGGCCACAGACTGCAGGTCGCTTCGGGTAGGCGCAGGCCGTAGTAGACAGAGACACCTGCTCACACGCAGCATCTGATGAAGGCAAAAAACACGACAGGACAGGGCGAAACACAATCACAGCATGGTGAATACAAAACAAGGAACCGACGGGACAGGAACGGAACACAAAGGAATAAATAGGGACTCTAATCAGGGGAAAGGATCGGGAACAGGTGTGGGAAGACTAAATGATGATTAGGGGAATAGGAACAGCTGGGAGCAGGAACGGAACGATAGAGAGAGGAGAGAGAGGGAGGGGGAGAGAGAGGGATAGAAAAAGGGAACGAACCTAATAAGACCAGCAGGGGGAAACGAACAGAAGGAAAAGCAAAATGACAAGATGATATAAGACAAAACATGACACCAACTCTTTACATGTGGAACAAATACCTTTTAGGAATAGAGGTGTCTGTAGTCCAACTCTTTACATGTAGAACAAATACCTTTTAGGAATAGAGGTGTCTGTAGTCCAACTCTTTACATGTGGAACAAATACCTTTTAGGAATAGAGGTGTCTGTAGTCCCAACAGTCCAACTCTTTACATGTAGAACAAATACCTTTTAGGACTAGAGGTGTCTGTAGTCCAACTCTTTACATGTAGAACAAATACCTTTTAGGAATAGGTGTCTGTAGTCCCAACAGTCCAACTCTTTACATGTGTCTGTAGTCCCAACAGTAAGAACCAACTCTTTTACATGTAGAACAAATACCTTTTAGGACTAGAGGTGTCTGTAGTCCCAACAGTCCAACTCTTTACATGTGGAACAAATACCTTTTAGGAATAGAGGTGTCTGTAGTCCAACTCTTTACATGTGGAACAAATACCTTTTAGGAATAGAGGTGTCTGTAGTCCAACAGCCCAACTCTTTACATGTGGAACAAATACCTTTTAGGAATAGAGGTGTCTGTAGTCCCAACAGTCCAACTCTTTACATGTAGAACAAATACCTTTTAGGAATAGAGGTGTCTGTAGTCCAACTCTTTACATGTAGAACAAATACCTTTTAGGAATAGAGGTGTCTGTAGTCCAACTCTTTACATGTAGAACAAATACCTTTTAGGAATAGAGGTGTCTGTAGTCCCAACAGTCCAACTCTTTACATGTAGAACAAATACCTTTTAGGAATAGAGGTGTCTGTCAAGTCCTTTTAGGAATAAGGTGTCAGTCCAACTCTTTACATGTGGAACAAATACCTTTTAGGAATAGAGGTGTCTGTAGTCCAACTCTTTACATGTGGAACAAATACCTTTTAGGAATAGAGGTGTCTGTAGTCCAACTCTTTACATGTAGAACAAATACCTTTTAGGAATAGAGGTGTCTGTAGTCCAACTCTTTACATGTGGAACAAATACCTTTTAGGAATAGAGGTGTCTGTAGTCCCAACAGTCCAACTCTTTACATGTAGAACAAATACCTTTTAGGACTAGAGGTGTCTGTAGTCCAACTCTTTAC
>NW_025757504.1:0-5520 GCF_021184085.1 Oncorhynchus gorbuscha
TCATGCTGCCTGATGAAGTGAATAACCAGCATCATGCTGCCTGATGAAGTGAATAACCAGCATCATGCTGCCTGATGAAGTGAATAACCAGCATCATGCTGCCTGATGAATAACCAGCATCATACGACTGATGAAGTGAATAACCAGCATCATACTACCTGATGAAGTGAATAACCAGCATCATGCTGCCTGATGAATAACCAGCATCATACGACTGATGAAGTGAATAACCAGCATCATACTACCTGATGAAGTGAATAACCAGCATCATGCTGCCTGATGAATAACCAGCATCATACGACTGATGAAGTGAATAACCAGCATCATGCTGCCTGATGAAGTGAATAACCAGCATCATGCTGCCTGATGAAGTGAATAACCAGCATCATGCTGCCTGATGAATAACCAGCATCATGCTGCCTGATGAATAACCAGCATCATGCTGCCTGATGAATAACCAGCATCATGCTGCCTGATGAATAACCAGCATCATGCTGCCTGATGAATAACCAGCATCATGCTGCCTGATGAATAACCAGCATCATGCTGCCTGATGAATAACCAGCATCATGCTGCCTGATGAATAACCAGCATCATGCTGCCTGATGAATAACCAGCATCATGCTGCCTGATGAATAACCAGCATCATGCTGCCTGATGAATAACCAGCATCATGCTGCCTGATGAATAACCAGCATCATGCTGCCTGATGAATAAAACCAGCATCATGCTGCCTGATGAATAACCAGCATCATGCCGCCTGATGAATCAGCACTGCGCGCGTCGAACCAGCATCATGCTGCCTGATGTCGATAATAACCAGCATCATGCTGCCTGATGAATAACCAGCATCATGCTGCCTGATGAATAACCAGCATCATGCTGCCTGATGAATAACCAGCATCATGCTGCCTGATGAATAACCAGCATCATGCTGCCTGATGAATAACCAGCATCATACGACTGATGAAGTGAATAACCAGCATCATGCTGACTGATGAATTGACAGGTGAATAACCAGCATCATGCTGCCTGATAAAGTGAATAACCAGCATCATGCTGCCTGATGAAGAACCAGCATCATTCTGCCTGATGAAGTGAAGAACCAGCATCATTCTGCCTGATGAAGTGAATAACCAGCATCATGCTGCCTGATGAAGTGAATAACCAGCATCATTCTGCCTGATGAATAACCAGCATCATACGACTGATGAAGTGAATAACCAGCATCATGCTGACTGATGAATTGACAGGTGAATAACCAGCATCATGCTGCCTGATAAAGTGAATAACCAGCATCATGCTGCCTGATGAAGAACCAGCATCATTCTGCCTGATGAAGTGAAGAACCAGCATCATTCTGCCTGATGAAGTGAATAACCAGCATCATGCTGCCTGATGAAGTGAATAACCAGCATCATTCTGCCTGATGAAGTGAATAACCAGCATCATGCTGACTGATGAAGTGAATAACCAGCATCATGCTGACTGATGAAGTGACAGGTGGATAACCAGCATCATACTGACTGATGAAGTGAATAACCAGCATCATACTGCCTGATGAATAACCAGCATCATTCTGCCTGATGAATAACCAGCATCATACTGCCTGATGAATAACCAGCATCATACTGCCTGATGAATAACCAGCATCATACTGCCTGATGAATAACCAGCATCATACTGCCTGATGAATAACCAGCATCATACTGCCTGATGAATAACCAGCATCATACTGCCTGATGAAGTGAATAACCAGCATCATTCTGACAGGTGAATAACCAGCATCAGACTGCCTGTGAAGTGACAGGTAGCACACCACCTGTCTCCAGGTACCAGAGGTCCCTACAGCACACCCTGGTTGTTCCAGGCCTTGCGGGTAGGCCGCCTCCCGTCCGCTCCAGACGTACAGACGTGAGTTGATGGCCACGGGAGCAGTGTCCAGCTCGGGCCCTGGGGATATTATCCTCTAGAGAGTCCAGTAGAACTGACTCCCACACCATCGAGTCTGGTAAAATATGATGTTATCGTCAATGGCCATTTTATCTAAGAGAGTGGTGTGTTGGGTCAGCCTGACATACCTAGGTTGAGACAGGCCAGCCTGACATACCTAGGTTGAGACAGGCCAGCCTGACATACCTAGGTTGAGACAGGCCAGCCTGACATACCTAGGTTGAGACAGGCCAGCCTGACATACCTAGGTTGAGACAGGCCAGCCTGACATACCTAGGTTGAGACAGGCCAGCCTGACATACCTAGGTTGAGACAGGCCAGCCTGACATACCTAGGTTGAGACAGGCCAGCCTGACATACCTAGGTTGAGACAGGCCAGCCTGACATACCTAGGTTGAGACAGGCCAGCCTGACATACCTAGGTTGAGACAGGCCAGCCTGACATACCTAGGTTGAGACAGGCCAGCCTGACATACCTAGGTTGAGACAGGCCAGCCTGACATACCTAGGTTGAGACAGGCCAGTCTGACATACCTAGGTTGAGACAGGCCAGCCTGACATACCTAGGCTGGATGAGGGCAGGTCTCTGACATACCTAGGCTGAGACAGGGCCATCTGACATACCCATGAGGTTGAGACAGGCCAGCCTGACATACCTAGGCTTGAGACAGGCCAGCCTGACATACCCAGGTTGAGACAGGCCAGTGTGTTGGTCAGTCTGACATACCTAGGCTGAGACAGGCCAGTAAAGCTGGTCAGCCTGACATACCTAGGTTGAGACAGGCCATGTGTTGGTCAGTCTGACATACCTAGGTTGAGACAGGCTGCAAAGTTGGCTCAGCCTGACATGCCCAGGCTGAGACAGGCCAGTGCAATGGCTGACATACCTAGGTTGAGACAGGCCAGTCTGAGTTGACACTCTTGTGCTGAGACAGGCCAGTGTGTTGGTCAGCCTGACATACCTAGGTTGAGACAGGTCAATCTGACATACCTAGGTTGAGACAGGCCAGTGTGTTGGTCAGCCTGACATACCTAGGTTGAGACAGGCCAGTGTGTTGGTCAGTCTGACATACCTAGGTTGAGACAGGCCAGTGTGTTGGTCAGTCTGACATACCTAGGTTGAGACAGGCCAGTGTGTTGGTCAGTCTGACATACCTAGGTTGAGACAGGTCAGCCTGACATACCTAGGTTGAGACAGGCCAGTGTGTTGGTCAGCCTGACATACCTAGGTTGAAACAGGCCAGTGTGTTGGTCAGTCTGACATACCTAGGTTGAAACAGGCCAGTGTGTTGGTCAGTCTGACATACCTAGGTTGAGACAGGCCAGTGTGTTGGTCAGTCTGACATACCTAGGTTGAGACAGGCCAGTGTGTTGGTCAGTCTGACATACCTAGGTTGAGACAGGCCAGTGTGTTGGTCAGTCTGACATACCTAGGTTGAGACAGGCCAGCCTGACATACCTAGGTTGAGACAGGCCAGCCTGACATACCTAGGTTGAGACAGGCCAGCCTGACATACCTAGGTTGAGACAGGCCAGCCTGACATACCTAGGTTGAGACAGGCCAGCCTGACATACCTAGGCTGAGACAGGCCAGCCTGACATACCTAGAGCTGAGACAGGCCAGCCTGACATACCTAGGTTGGAGACAGGCCAGCCTGACATACCTAGGTTGAGACAGAGCCAGCCTGACATACCTAGGTTGAGACAGGCCAGCCTGACATGCCTAGGGCTGGAGACAGGCCAGCCTGACATACCTAGGCTGAGACAGGCCAGCCTGACATACCTAGGTTGAGACAGGCCAGCCTGACATGCCTAGGCTGAGACAGGCCAGCCTGACATACCTAGGTTGAGACAGGCCAGCCTGACATGCCTAGGTTGAGACAGGCCAGCCTGACATACCTAGGGTTGAGACAGGCCAGCCTGACATACCTAGGGTTGGAGACAGGCCAGCCTGACATACCTAGGTTGGAGACAGGCCAGCCTGACATACCTAGGTTGAGACAGGCCAGCCTGACATACCTAGGTTGAGACAGGCCAGCCTGACATACCTAGGTTGAGACAGGCCAGCCTGACATACCTAGGTTGAGACAGGCCAGCCTGACATACCTAGGTTGAGACAGGCCAGCCTGACATACCTAGGTTGAGACAGGCCAGTCTGACATACCTAGGTTGAGACAGGCCAGTCTGACATACCTAGGTTGAGACAGGCCAGCCTGACATACCTAGGTTGAGACAGGCCAGTGTGTTGGTCAGTCTGACATACCTAGGTTGAGACAGGCCAGTGTGTTGGTCAGCCTGACATACCTAGGTTGAGACAGGCCAGTGTGTTGGTCAGCCTGACATACCTAGGTTGAGACAGGCCAGTGTGTTGGTCAGTCTGACATACCTAGGTTGAGACAGGCCAGTGTGTTGGTCAGCCTGACATACCTAGGTTGAGACAGGCCAGTGTGTTGGTCAGTCTGACATACCTAGGTTGAGACAGGCCAGTGTGTTGGTCAGTCTGACATACCTAGGTTGAGACAGGTCAGCCTGACATACCTAGGTTGAGACAGGTCAGCCTGACATACCTAGGTTGAGACAGGCCAGTGTGTTGGTCAGTCTGACATACCTAGGTTGAGACAGGCCAGTGTGTTGGTGCAGTCTGACATACCTAGGTTGAGACAGGTCAGTCTGACATACCTAGGTTGAGACAGGCCAGTGTGTTGGTGCATTTCCACTCCTTCTCGTGTGTCGCTACTTTGACGTCATCCATCACCAGGGGAACCCAGCCTCCGAACACGTACATCCTGTTACAGAACAGACAGGTGAGGAGGGAGAGAGGACAGAGACAGAGAGAGGACAGAGACAGAGAGAGGACAGAGACAGAGAGAGGACAGAGACAGAACAGAGAGAGGACAGAGACAGAACAGAGAGAGGACAGAGACAGAACAGAGAGAGGACAGAGACAGAACAGAGAGAGGACAGAGACAGAACAGAGAGAGGACAGAGACAGAACAGAGAGAGAGCCAGAGAGAGAGCCAGAGAGAGAGCCAGAGACAGAACAGAGAGAGAGCCAGAGAGAGAGCCAGAGAGAGAGCCAGAGAGAGAGCCAGAGAGAGAGCCAGAGAGAGAGCCAGAGAGAGAGCCAGAGAGAGAGCCAGAGAGACAGAGAGCGAGCCAGACAGAGAGACAGAGAGCGAGCCAGACAGAAAGAGAGAAAGAGAGAGAGAGAGAAAGTGAGAGACAGAGAGAAAGAGAGAGAAAGAGAGAGACAGAGAGAGAGACAGAGAGAGAGACAGAGAGAGAGACAGAGAGAGAGACAGAGAGAGAGACAGAGAGAGAGACAGAGAGAGAGACAGAGAGAGAGACAGAGAGAGAGACAGAGAGAGACAGAGAGAGAGACAGAGAGAGAGACAGAGAGAGAGACAGAGAGAGACAGACAGAGACAGAGAGAGACAGAGAGAGACAGAGACAGAGAGAGAGAGAGAGACAGAGAGAGAGAGAGAGAGAGACAGAGACAGAGAGACAGAGAGAGAGAGACAGGTGAGTTTGTGAGGAATAAAGATGGCCATCAGTATGATCCTGTGA
>NW_025757505.1:0-5520 GCF_021184085.1 Oncorhynchus gorbuscha
TGTCTTTGGCACTGAAAATAGTACTGTACTGTGGGGGAGCAATGCTGGGGTTAAGGAAGTAAGGAATGAATACAGATGAGGGTGCGGGAGGGGGGCAGAGACATGAGAGAGAGAGAGAGAGAGGTCAGGGTATGTATGGCAGTGTTACGACTGGTATGAGGTGACTATGGCCACATATTGGTACAACTGGTTTGCAGACACCACCTGTGCCTGAGCACCGGGCCTTTTGCCCTTCCACATGTTAAGTGCCTTTTGGGTGGTTGGATATATCCAGGACCAGTCAGAAGTTTGGACACACCTACTCATTCAAGGCTTTTTATTACCTTTTGAGTATTTTCTACATTGTAGAATAATAGTGAAGACATCAAAACTATGAAAAAACACATATGCAATCATGTAGTAACCCAAAAAACAAATCAACATATATTTTATATTTGAGATTCTTCAAAGTAGCTACCCTTTGCGTGACAGCTTTGCACACTCTTGGCATTCTCTCAACCAGCTTCATGAATTGGTCACCTGGAATGCATTTCAATTAACAGGTGTGCCTTGTTAAAAGATCATTTATGGAATTTATTTCCTTCTTAATGTGTTTGAGCCAATCAGTTGTATTGTGACAAGGTAGGATTGGTTTACAGAAGATAGCCCTATTTGGCAGGTCAGTCAATACGGAACATTTCAAGAACATTGAAAGTTTCTTCAAGTGCAGTCGCAAAAACCATCAAGGGATGAAACTAGCTCTCATGAGGACCACCACAGGAAAGGAAGACCCAGAGTTACCACTGCTGCGGAGATTAAGGTCATTAGAGTTAACTGCACCTCAGATTGCAGCCCATATAAATGCTTCACAGAGTTCAAGTAACAGACACATATCAACATCAACTGTTCAGAGGAGACTGCGTGAATCAGATCTTCATGGTCGAAATGATGCAAAGAAACCACTACTAAAGGACACCATTAAGAAGAAGAGGCTTGACTTGGCCGAGAAACACAATCAATGGACATTAGACTGTTGTAAATCTGTCCTTTGGTCTGATGAGTCCAAATTTGAGATTTTTGGTTCCAACCACCATGTCTTTGGGAGGCGCAGAGTAGGTGAACAGATGATCTCCACATGTGTGGTTCCCAACATGAAGCAGTGCTGGTGCTTTGCTGGTGACACTATCTGTGATTTATTGAGAATTCAAGGCACTCAACCATCATGGCTACTGCAGAATTCTGCAGCAATACACCATTTTATCTTTATTTAACTAAGAACGTCAGTTAAGAACACATTTTGGGTTAACTGGTCTAGGAACAGTGGGTTAACTGGTCTAGGAACAGTGGGTTAACTGGTCTAGGAACAGTGGGTTAACTGGTCTAGGAACAGTGGGTTAACTGGTCTAGGAACAGTGGGTTAACTGGTCTAGGAACAGTGGGTTAACTGGTCTAGGAACAGTGGGTTAACTGGTCTAGGAACAGTGGGTTAACTGGTCTAGGAACAGTGGGTTAACTGGTCTAGGAACAGTGGGTTAACTGGTCTAGGAACAGTGGGTTAACTGGTCTAGGAACAGTGGGTTAACTGGCCTAGGAACAGTGGGTTAACTGGCCTAGGAACAGTGGGTTAACTGGCCTAGGAACAGTGGGTTAACTGGCCTAGGAACAGTGGGTTAACTGGTCTAGGAACAGTGGGTTAACTGGTCTAGGAACAGTGGGTTAACTGGCCTAGGAACAGTGGGTTAACTGGTCTAGGAACAGTGGGTTAACTGGCCTAGGAATAGTGGGTTAACTGGTCTAGGAATAGTGGGTTAACTGGTCTAGGAACAGTGGGTTAACTGGCCTAGGAATAGTGGGTTAACTGGTCTAGGAACAGTGGGTTAACTGGCCTAGGAACAGTGGGTTAACTGGTCTAGGAATAGTGGGTTAACTGGTCTAGGAATAGTGGGTTAACTGGTCTAGGAATAGTGGGTTAACTGGTCTAGGAATAGTGGGTTAACTGGTCTAGGAATAGTGGGTTAACTGGTCTAGGAATAGTGGGTTAACTGGCCTAGGAATAGTGGGTTAACTGGCCTAGGAACAGTGGGTTAACTGGTCTAGGAACAGTGGGTTAACTGCCTGTTCAGGGGCAGAACGACAGATGTATACCTTGCCAGCACAGGGATTCGAACTTGCAACCTTTCAGTTTCTAGCCTAACACTCTAAGCACTAGGCTACCCTGGCACTTAGTGGGACTGTCATTTGTTTTTCAACAGGACAATGACCCAAAACACACCTCCAGGCTGTGTAAGGGCTATTTGACCAAGGAGAGTGATGGAGTGCTGCATTAGATGACCTGTCCTCCACAATCATCTGACCTAAACCCTATTGAGATGGTTTGGGATGAGTTGGACCGCAGAGTGAAAGAAAAGCAGCCAACAAGTGCTCCAGAATATGTGGGAACTCCTTCAAGACTGTTGGAAAATCATTCCAGGTGAAGCTGGTTGAGAGAATGCCAAGAGTGTGCAAAGCTGTCATCAAGGCAAAGCGTGGCTTCTACTTTAAAGAATCTAAAATGTGATTTTGTTTAAGACTTTTTTGGTTCCTACATGATTCTCTGTGTTATTTCATAGTTTTGATGTCTTCACTAGTATTCTACAATGCATAAAATAGTAAAAATAAAGAAAAACCTTTGATTGAGTAAGTGTGTCCAAACCTTTGACTGGTACTCTATATATATATATATATATATATATATATATATATATATATATATATATATATATATATATATATATATATATATATTTTATACAGTTTTTTGTCATTGTTGTTCTGAACACACTGCCCCCAAGAACAGCTCTCCCGCTATCTCTCTCAGAATGACCTTCTTGATCCAAATCAGTCAGGTTTCAAGACTAGTCATTCAACTGAGACTGCTCTCCTCTGTATCACGGAGGCGCTCCGCACCGCTAAAGCTAACTCTCTCTCCTCTGCTCTCATCCTTCTAGACCTATCGGCTGCCTTCGATACTGTGAACCATCAGATACTCCTCTCCACCCTCTCCGAGTTGGGCATCTCCGGCGTGGCCCACGCTTGGATTGCGTCCTACCTGACAGGTCGCTCCTACCAGGTGGCGCGAATCTGTCTCCTCACCATGCGCTCTCACCACTGGTGTCCCCCAGGCTCTGTTCTAGGCCCCTCCCTATTCTCGCTATACACCAAGTCACTTGGCTCTGTCATAACCTCACATGGTCTCCTATCATTGCTATGCAGACGACACACAATTAATCTTCTCCTTTCCCCCTTCTGATGACCAGGTGGCGAATCGCATCTCTGCATGTCTGGCAGGCATATCAGTGTGGATGACGGATCACCACCTCAAGCAGACTGACAGAACGGAGCTGCTCTTCCCGGGGAAAAGGACTGCCCGTTCCATGATCTCGCCATCACGGTGACAACTCCATTGTGTCCTCCTCCCAGAGCGCTAAGAACAGCGTGATCCTGGACAACACCCTGTCGTTCTCAACTAACATCAAGGCGGTGGCCCGTTCCTGTAGGTTCATGCTCTACAACATCCGCAGAGTACGACCCTGCCTCACACAGGAAGCGGCACAGGTCCTAATCCAGGCACTTGTCATCTCCCGTCTGGATTACTGCAACTCGCTGTTGGCTGGGCTCCCTGCCTGTGCCATTAAACCCCTACAACTCATCCAGAACGCCGCAGCCCGTCTGGTGTTCAACCTTCCCAAGTTCTCTCACGTCACCCCGCTCCTCCGCTCTCTCCACTGGCTTCCAGTTGAAGCTCGCATCCGCTACAAGACCATGGTGCTTGCCTACGGAGCTGTGAGGGGAACGGCACCTCAGTACCTCCAGGCTCTGATCAGGCCCTACACCCAAATAAGGGCACTGCGTTCATCCACCTCTGGCCTGCTCGCCTCCCTACCACTGAGGAAGTACAGTTCCCGCTCAGCCCAGTCAAAACTGTTCGCTGCTCTGGCTCCCCAATGGTGGAACAAACTCCCTCACGACGCCAGGACAGCGGAGTCAATCACCACCTTCCGGAGACACCTGAAACCCCACCTCTTTAAGGAATACCTAGGATAGGATAAAGTAATCCTTCTCACCCCCCTTAAAATATGTAGATGCACTATTGTAAAGTGGCTGTTCCACTGGATGTCATAAGGTGAATGCACCAATTTGTAAGTCGCTCTGGATAAGAGCGTCTGCTAAATGACTTAAATGTAAATGTAAATGTAACACACACCCCCACATGCCCTGTACAGAGATTGCGAGCGCCCGGTATCCATGCAAGGCTTGAGATTCGGTCATCGATTGAGTGTGCGTAGCTAGCTACCTAGTACTGCCACATTAGCATAACAGTTGATTAACACTTGATAACACTTGATTACCATCAATATTCGGTCTGGTTGGTTAATACACACAGCAGAGAGGAGCTGCTGCATCAACGACCCTCGCTCCGACCCAACTCCACCCCTTCCTCAGTCAGCAGCAGAAACACAGGTAGTCTACAGTCTAACTAACCAACATATATAAAACAAAATTATCCAGACAAGCCACTAGCCAGCCAGCCAGACATATATCTTCAGTTAGAAGATGATGAATATTACATTATGAAGTTATTTTGTAAGAGCATTGAAGATAAAATCACAATCAGTTGATAGGACACCCTCTTTTCCCATGTCAGTCATGTGTTTAACGAGCTTTCCTTACACCCTCTTTTCCCATGTCAGTCATGTGTTTAACTATCTTTCCTTACACCCTCTTTTCCCATGACAATCCTGTGTTTAAGAGGTAACTAGCTTTCCTTACACCCTCTTTTCCCATGTCAATCCTGTGTTTAAGAGGTAACTAGCTTTCCTTACACCCTCTTTTCCCATGTCAATCCTGTGTTTAAGAGGTAACTAGCTTTCCTTACACCCTCTTTTCCCATGACAGTCCTGTGTTTAAGAGGTAACTAGCTTTCCTTACACCCTCTTTTCCCATGTCAATCCTGTGTTTAACGAGCTTTCCTTACACCCTCTTTTCCCATGTCAGTCATGTGTTTAAGAGGTAACTAGCTTTCCTTACACCCTCTTTTCCCATGTCAGTCATGTGTTTAAGAGGTAACTAGCTTTCCTTACACCCTCTTTTCCCATGTCAATCCTGTGTTTAAGAGGTAACGAGCTTTCCTTACACGCTCTTTTCCCATGTCAGTCATGTGTTTAAGAGGTAACTAGCTTTCCTTACACCCTCTTTTCCCGTGTCAATCCTGTGTTTAAGAGGTAACTAGCTTTCCTTACACCCTCTTTTCCCGTGTCAATCCTGTGTTTAAGAGGTAACTAGCTTTCCTTACACCCTCTTTTCCCATGTCAATCCTGTGTTTAAGAGGTAACTAGCTTTCCTTACACCCTCTTTTCCCATGTCAATCCTGTGTTTAAGAGGTAACGAGCTTTCCTTACACCCTCTTTTCCCGTGTCAATCCTGTGTTTAAGAGGTAACTAGCTTTCCTTACACCCTCTTTTCCCATGACAGTCATGTGTTTAAGAGGTAACTAGCTTTCCT
>NW_025757506.1:0-5519 GCF_021184085.1 Oncorhynchus gorbuscha
CTGACTGGATGGGAAGTTGGGGTAGATGGACCCCTGACTGGAGGGGAAGCTTGACTATCTACAGTAGTGTGGATCACTATCTACAGTAACAAAAGGTTCAACCCAGTGTGGATCACTACCGACAGTAGTGTGGATCATTACCTACAGTAGTGTGGATCATTACCTACAGTAGTGTGGATCACTATCTACAGTAGTGTGGATCATTACCTACAGTAGTGTGGATCATTACCTACAGTAGTGTGGATCCCTTCCTACAGTAGTGTGGATCCCTACCTACAGTAGTGTGGATCACTATCTACAGTAGTGTGGATCCCTACTTACAGTAGTGTGGATCATTAATAACAGTAGTGTGGATCCCTACCTACAGTAGTGTGGATCATTAACTACAGTAGTGTGGATCCTTCCTACAGTAGTGTGGATCATTACCTACAGTAGTGTGGATCATTACCTACAGTAGTGTGGATCATTAACTACAGTAGTGTGGATCCCTCCCTACAGTAGTGTGGATCATTACCTACAGTAGTGTGGATCCCTACCTACAGTAGTGTGGATCATTACCTACAGTAGTGTGGATCATTAACTACAGTAGTGTGGATCCCTCCCTACAGTAGTGTGGATCATTACCTACAGTAGTGTGGATCCCTACCTACAGTAGTGTGGATCCATTCCTACAGTAGTGTGGATCCCTTACCTACAGTAGTGTGGATCCCTTACCTACAGTAGTGTGGATCCCTACCTACAGTAGTGTGGATCATTACCTACAGTAGTGTGGATCCATTACCTACAGTAATGTGGATCCCTTCCTACAGTAGTGTGGATCACTACCGACAGTAGTGTGGATCCCTTCCTACAGTAGTGTGGATCACTATCTACAGTAGTGTGGATCATTACCTACAGTAGTGTGGATCACTACCGACAGTAGTGTGGATCCCTTCCTACAGTAGTGTGGATCACTATCTACAGTAGTGTGGATCATTACCTACAGTAGTGTGGATCATTAACTACAGTAGTGTGGATCCCTCCCTACAGTAGTGTGGATCATTACCTACAGTAGTGTGGATCACTATCTACAGTAGTGTGGATCATTACCTACAGTAGTGTGGATCATTACCTACAGTAGTGTGGATCACTATCTACAGTAGTGTGGATCATTACCTACAGTAGTGTGGATCATTAACTACAGTAGTGTGGATCACTACCGACAGTAGTGTGGATCCCTACCTACAGTAGTGTGGATCATTACCTACATTAGTGTGGACCACTACCTACAGTAGTGTGGATCCCTTCCTACAGTAATGTGGATCATTACCTACAGTAATGTGGATCCCTTCCTACATTAGTGTGGATCCCTTCCTACATTAGTGTGGATCATTACCTACAGTAATGTGGATCCCTTCCTACATTAGTGTGGATCCCTTCCTACAGTAGTGTGGATCCATTCCTACAGTAATGTGGATCCCTTCCTACATTAGTGTGGATCCCTTCCTACAGTAGTGTGGATCATTACCTACAGTAGTGTGGATCCCTTCCTACAGTAGTGTGGATCCATTCCTACAGTAGTGTGGATCCCTTCCTACAGTAATGTGGATCACTATCTACAGTAATGTGGATCCCTTCCTACATTAGTGTGGATCCCTTCCTACATTAGTGTGGATCATTACCTACAGTAGTGTGGATCACTACCGACAGTAGTGTGGATCCCTTCCTACAGTAGTGTGGATCATTACCTACAGTAATGTGGATCCCTTCCTACATTAGTGTGGATCCCTTCCTACAGTAGTGTGGATCCCTTCCTACAGTAATGTGGATCATTACCTACAGTGGCAACAGAGACATAAGAAAAACAAGAGATAATAAACAATGTTATTGTTGTTGTTTGTTAAAATCACCCTCCTCTTGTACCGTCTCATGCCATTGACACAATACCCTGTCAATCCACTGGCCAGCGCTGGGATATGGCTGGGAGATGGCTTCCACACAATCACACAGACTGATGACTAAACAAAGAGGATTAATCCCCATGTTGGATTAAACAGGGGGTAGTAATGGTGAGTGATACAGAGTCAAACAGTATAACTGCCCCTGCAAGAGACCTGTTGGGCCCCAACCCCAGTCCCCTCAGTCTCCTCTCAGACTGTCTGAGTTCTGCTGGTCTAGAGATGGTCTGGCTCTGGTCTGGTGGGCCCCAACCCCCAGTTCCCTCAGTCTCCTCTCAGACTGTCTGAGTTCTGCTGGTCTAGAGATGGTCTGGCTCTGGTCTGGTGGGCCCCAACCCCAGTCACCTCAGTCTCCTCTCAGACTGTCTGAGTTCTGCTGGTCTAGAGATGGTCTGGTGGGCCCCAACCCCCAGTCACCTCAGTCTCCTCTCAGACTGTCTGAGCTGCTGGTCTAGAGATGGTCTGGTTCTGATGGTCTATAGATGGTCTGGTTCTGATGGTCTATAGATGGTCTGGTTCTGATGGTCTATAGATGGTCTGGTTCTGATGGTCTATAGATGGTCTGGTTCTGCTGGTCTAATGATGGTCTGGTTATGATGGTCTATAGATGGTCTGGTTCTGATGGTCTATAGATGGTCTGGTTCTGATGGTCTATAGATGGTCTGGTTCTGATGGTCTATAGATGGTCTGGTTCTGATGGGTCTAGAGATGGTCTGGTTCTGATGGTCTATAGATGGTCATGGTGTCTGGTTCTGATGGTCTATAGATGGTCTATAGATGGTCTGGTTCTGATGGTCTGGTTCTGATGGTCTGGTTCTGATGGTCTATAGATGGTCTGGTTCTGATGGTCATATAGATGGTCTGGCTTTCTGATGGTCTGGTTCTGATGGTCTATAGATGGTCTGGTTCTGCTGGTCTAGAGATGGTCTGGTTCTGATGGTCTATAGATGGTCTGGTTCTGATGGTCTGGCTCTGCTGGTCTAGAGATGGTCTGGTTCTGATGGTCTATAGATGGTCTGGTTCTGATGGTCTGGTTCTGATGGTCTATAGATGGTCTGGTTCTGCTGGTCTAAGATGGTCTGGTTCTGATGGTCTAGAGATGGTCTGGTTCTGATGGTCTATAGATGGTCTGGTTCTGATGGTCTGGTTCTGATGGTCTATAGATGGTCTGGTTCTGCTGGTCTAGAGATGGTCTGGCTGATGGTATATAGATGGTCTGGTTCTGATGGTCTGGTTCTGATGGTCTATAGATGGTCTGGTTCTGATGGTCTGGTTCTGATGGTCTATAGATGGTCTGGTTCTGATGGTCTATAGATGGTCTGGTTCTGATGGTCTGGTTCTGACGGTCTATAGATGGTCTGGTTCTGATGGTCTGGTTCTGATGGTCTATAGATGGTCTGGTTCTGATGGTCTATAGATGGTCTGGTTCTGATGGTCTATAGATGGTCTGGTTCTGATGGTCTATAGATGGTCTGGTTCTGATGGTCTATAGATGGTCTGGTTCTGCTGGTCTAATGATGGTCTGGTTCATGATGGTCTATAGATGGTCTGGTTCTGATGGTCTATAGATGGTCTGGTTCTGATGGTCTATAGATGGTCTGGTTCTGATGGTCTATAGATGGTCTGGTTCTGATGGTCTAGAGATGGTCTGGTTCTGATGGTCTATAGATGGTCTGGTGTCTGGTTCTGATGGTCTATAGATGGTCTATAGATGGTCTGGTTCTGATGGTCTGGTTCTAGATGGTCTGGTTCTGATGGTCTATAGATGGTCTGGTTCTGATGGTCTATAGATGGTCTGGTTCTGATGGTCTGGTTCTGATGGTCTATAGATGGTCTGGTTCTGCTGGTCTAGAGATGGTCTGGTTCTGATGGTCTATAGATGGTCTGGTTCTGATGGTCTGGTTCTGCTGGTCTAGAGATGGTCTGGTTCTGATGGTCTATAGATGGTCTGGTTCTGATGGTCTGGTTCTGATGGTCTATAGATGGTCTGGTTCTGCTGGTCTAGAGATGGTCTGGTTCTGATGGTCTAGAGATGGTCTGGTTCTGATGGTCTATAGATGGTCTGGTTCTGATGGTCTGGTTCTGATGGTCTATAGATGGTCTGGTTCTGCTGGTCTAGAGATGGTCTGATGCTGATGGTATATAGATGGTCTGGTTCTGATGGTCTGGTTCTGATGGTCTATAGATGGTCTGGTTCTGATGGTCTAGATGTCTGGTTCTGATGGTCTATAGATGGTCTGGTTCTGATGGTCTATAGATGGTCTGGTTCTGATGGTCTGGTTCTGACGGTCTATAGATGGTCTGGTTCTGATGGTCTATAGATGGTCTGGTTCTGATGGTCTATAGATGGTCTGGTTCTGATGGTCTGGTTCTGATGGTCTATAGATGGTCTGGTTCTGATGGTCTGGTTCTGATGGTCTATAGATGGTCTGGTTCTGATGGTCTATAGATGGTCTGGTTCTGATGGTCTGGTTCTGATGGTCTATAGATGGTCTGGTTCTGATGGTCTATAGATGGTCTGGTTCTGATGGTCTATAGATGGTCTGGTTCTGCTGGTCTAATGATGGTCTGGTTCTGATGGTCTATAGATGGTCTGGTTCTGATGGTCTATAGATGGTCTGGTTCTGATGGTCTGGTTCTGATGGTCTAATGATGGTCTGGTTCTGATGGTCTGGTTCTGATGGTCTGTAGATGGTCTGGTTCTGATGGTATATAGATGGTCTGGTTCTGATGGTCTATAGATGGTCTGGTTCTGCTGGTCTGGTTCTGATGGTCTGGTTCTGATGGTCTATAGATGGTCTGGTTCTGATGGTCTAGAGATGGTCTGGTTCTGATGGTCTATAGATGGTCTGGTTCTGATGGTCTAGAGATGGTCTGGTTCTGATGGTCTATAGATGGTCTGGTTCTGATGGTCTATAGATGGTCTGGTTCTGATGGTCTAGAGATGGTCTGGTTCTGATGGTCTATAGATGGTCTGGTTCTGATGGTCTATAGATGGTCTGGTTCTGATGGTCTGGTTCTGATGGTCTAATGATGGTCTGGTTCTGATGGTCTGGTTCTGATGGTCTGTAGATGGTCTGGTTCTGATGGTATATAGATGGTCTGGTTCTGATGGTCTATAGATGGTCTGGTTCTGCTGGTCTGGTTCTGATGGTCTGGTTCTGATGGTCTATAGATGGTCTGGTTCCTGATGGTCTATAGATGGTCTGGTTCTGATGGTCTATAGATGGTCTGGTTCTGATGGTCTAGAGATGGTCTGGTTCTGATGGTCTATAGATGGTCTGGTTCTGATGGTCTATAGATGGTCTGGTTCTGATGGTCTAGAGATGGTCTGGTTCTGATGGTCTATAGATGGTCTGGTTCTGATGGTCTATAGATGGTCTGGTTCTGATGGTCTATAGATGGTCTGGTTCTGATGGTCTAGAGATGGTCTGGTTCTGATGGTCTAGAGATGGTCTGGTTCTGATGGTCTGGTTCTGATGGTCTGGTTCTGATGGTCTGGTTCTGCTGATCTCAGAGATGTTCGGGTGCCTCAATGCAGTCATATCATTAACCCTGTTCTTAATTTGTTGACGAGGCGTT
>NW_025757507.1:0-5519 GCF_021184085.1 Oncorhynchus gorbuscha
CATTACAGACTGAGCCAGAGAGAGGTTGAAAATGTCAGTGAAGACACTTGCCAGCTGGTCAGCGCATGTTTCTGAGACACATCCTGGTAATCAGTCTGATTTACCAGGATGCATGTTAACCCTCTGGGATATGTTGACGGAAGGGCCCCACCTGGCCAAAAGCCAGAGAAAATGCAGAGTGCAAAATTCAAATAAATTACTATAAAAATCAAACGTTCATGAAATCACATGTAAGATACCAAATTAAAGCTACACTTGTTGTGAATCCAGCCAACATGTCAGATTTCAAAAGGCTTTTCGGCGAAAGCAAACGATGCTATTATCTGAGGATAGCACCATAGTTAACAAAGAGAAGCATATTTCAACCCTGCAGGCGAGACACAAAAACGCAGAAATAAAAATATAAATCATGCCTTTGATGAGCTTCTTTGATGGCACTCCAATATGTCCCATAAACATCACAAATGGTCCTTTTGTTTGATTAATTCCGTCGATATATATTGTCGAAAATATATATCCATTTATTTGGCGCATTTGATCCAGGAAAAACACTGGTTCCAACTTGCGCAACATGACTAAGAAATATCTCAAAAGTTACCTGAAATCTTTGCCAAAACATTTCAAACTACTTTTGTAATGCAACTTTAGGTATTTTTTAACGTAAATAATCGATACAAAAGAAGACAGGATGATCTGTGTTCAATACAGTAAGAAAACAAACTGTAGCTTTCTGGTCATGCGCCTCTATTTAACAGTACACTTCAAGTTACCCTCATTCTGGATGGCCGTACTTCTTCATTACACAAAGGAAAAACCTCAACCAATTTCTAAAGACTGTTGACATCCAGTGGAAGCGGTATGAACTGCAAGAATGTCTATTTTCAATGAAAATCCGTTGAAAAGAGTGACCTCAAAAAAACAAATCTGAATGGTTTGTCCACGGGGTTTCGCCTGCTAAATAAGTTATGTTATACTCACAGACATGAGTTTTAGAAACTTCAGTGTTTTCTATCCAGATCTACTAATATGCATATCTCATCTTCTGGGGATGAGTAGCAGGCAGTTGAATTTGGGCATGCTTTTCATCCAAAATTCCAAATACTGCCCCCTATCCAGGTAGTTAACCTGGTTTAAAGGTCTTACTCACATCGGCTACGGAGATGGTGTGATCACACAGTTGTCTAGAAACATCTGGTGCCGCGAGCACTTTTCAGTGCTGCTTGATCGAAGAGAGCATAGAAGGAATTTAGCATGTCTAGTAGGCTTGTGTCACTGTGCAACCTCGCGGCTGCATTTCCTTTTGTATTCACGACAATAGTTTGCAAGCCCTGCCACAAGCAAAAGAGCATGTGTAGTAGGATCGATCAGTCCTGGATTAAGCTTTGCCTGTTTGATGGTTTCCAGGAGGGTGTAGCGTGATCTTATAAGCGTCCGGGTTAGTGTCTCGCTCCTTGAAAGCGGTAGCTCTAGCCTTTAGCTCAGTGTGGGAGTTGCCTGTAATTCATGGCTTCTGGTTGGGATATGTACGTACAAACGGTCACTGTGGGGACAACGCTATTCGTTCGATGCACTTGTTAATGCCATCAAATGAATGCATATTCCAGACTATGCTAGTGAAACAGTCATGTATTTTAGCATCCTCTTCAGCAGACCACTTCTGTATCGAGCGTGTCGCTGGTACTTTTGAGGTTTTGCTTGTAAGCAGGAATAAGGAGGATATGTTCAGATTTGCTAACTGGAGGGTGCGGGAGAGCTGTGTATGTGTCTCTGTGTGTGGAGTAAAGGTGATCTAGGTTTTTTTCGCTGCTAGTTGCGCAGGTGACATGCTGGTAGAATGGAGGTAAGACTGATTTAAGTTTTTCTGCATTAAAATCACCGGCCACGAGGAGCGCCGTCTCTAAATGAGCATCTCCCTTGTTTGCTTATAGCCCTATACAGCTCGTTGAGTGCAGTCTTAGTGCCAGCATCTGTTTGTGGTGTTAAATAAACAGCTATGAAAAATATGGATGAAAGCTCTCTTGGTAGATAGTATGGTTTACAGCTTATCATGAGGTATTCTAACTCAGACGAGCAGAATTAAAATTAAAAAAATGTTTGACGAGCATAACCTTGAAACTTCCTAAATATTAGAGATCGCGTACCAGCTGTTGTTAACAAAGAGACACACACCACCTCCTTGAGGTTACCTTTCTGTCCTGCCGATTCATATTAAAAACCAGCTAGAATATGTTTTTTGAGAAACATAGGATCTTAGTTCTTCAGGTCCTGTTGATAGGATAGTCTCGAACGGAGCTCACCCAGTTTGTTCTCCAGAGGTTGTACATTGACCAATAGAAAAGAGGGTAGAGGCGGATGATTTACTCGCCTCCGTTGTTTAAACGGGGCACCCACACGTCGACCTCTATATCGCTGTCTTTCTGGTCCAGGTTGGTCATTCGTCACTGTTGAATATCTGCATCCTGTCTGCTCTTTCCACTTTCCCCTCACCTAATATGCAACAACTGTTTTACATTCCTTGTGCTTTCAGAATTCTCTCTTCCTCCCCCTACACACACTCTCTCCCGTTTCTACACCTCTCTCTTCCCTCTCTATCTCTTCCAAACTGATACGTTTCGTCCTGTCTTCTCTAGTGTAAGCCAGAGACTTGTTTTGTCTGTCCTCATCGCTAAATCAAATCAAAATCAAATTTTATTTGTCACATACACATGGTTAGCAGATGTTAATGCGAGTGTAGCGAAATGCTTGTGCTTCTAGTTCCGACAATGCCGTGATAACCAACAAGTAATCTAACTAACAATTCCAAAACTACTGTCTTATACACAGTGTAAGGGGATAAGGAACATGTACATAAGGATATATGAATGAGTGATGGTACAGAGCAGCATACAGTAGATGGTATCGAGTACAGTATATACATATGAGATGAGTGTGTGTAGACAAAGTAAACAAAGTGGCATAGTTAAAGTGGCTAGTGATACATGTGTTACATAGTGGGTTCGATCCCCGGGACCACCCATACGTAGAATGTATGCACACATGACTGTAAGTCGCTTTGGGATAAAAGCGTCTGCTAAATGGCATTTATTATTATTATTATTACATAAGGATGCAGTCGATGTTGTAGAGTACAGTATATACATATGCATATGAGATGAATAATGTAGGGTAAGTAACATTATATAAGGTAGCATTGTTTAAAGTGGCTAGTGATATATTTACATAATTTCCCATCAATTCCCATTATTAAAATGGCTGGAGTTGGGTCAGTGTCAATGACAGTGTGTTGGCAGCAGCCACTCAATGTTAGTGGTGGCTATTTAACAGTCTGATGGCCTTGAGATAGAAGCTGTTTTTCAGTCTCTCGGTCCCAGCTTTGATGCACCTGTACTGACCTCGCCTTCTGGATGATAGCGGGGTGAACAGGCAGTGGTTCGGGTGGTTGATGTCCTTGATGATCTTTATGGCCTTCCTGTAACAACGGGTGGTGTAGGTGTCCTGGAGGGCAGGTAGTTTGCCCCCGGTGATGCGTTGTGCAGTCCTCACTACCTCTGGAGAGCCTTACGGTTGAGGGCGGAGCAGTTGCCGTACCAGGCGGTGATACAGCCCGCCAGGATGCTCTCGATTGTGCATCTGTAGAAGTTTGTGAGTGCTTTTGGTGACAAGCCGAATTTCTTCAGCCTCCTGAGGTTGAATAGGCGCTGCTGCGCCTTCTTCACGACGCTGTCAGTGTGAGTGGACCAATTCAGTTTGTCTGTGATGTGTATGCCGAGGAACTTAAAACTAGCTACCCTCTCCACTACTGTTCCATCGATGTGATAGGGGGTGTTCCCCTCTGCTGTTTCCTGAAGTCCACAATCATCTCCTTAGTTTTGTTGACGTTGAGTGTGAGGTTATTTTCCTGACACCACACTCCGAGGGCCCTCACCTCCTCCCTGTAGGCCGTCTCGCCGTTGTTGGTAATCAAGCCTACCACTGTTGTGTCGTCCGCAAACTTGATGATTGAGTTGAGGCGTGCGTGGCCACGCAGTCGTGGGTGAACAGGGAGTACAGGAGAGGGCTCAGAACGCACCCTTGTGGGGCCCCCGTGTTGAGGATCAGCGGGGAGGAGATGTTGTTGCCTACCCTCACCACCTGGGGGCGGCCCGTCAGGAAGTCCAGTACCCAGTTGCACAGGGCGGGGCCGAGACCCAGGGTCTCGAGCTTGATGACGAGCTTGGAGGGTACTATGGTGTTGAATGCCGAGCTGTAGTCGATGAACAGCATTCTCACATAGGTATTCCTCTTGTCCAGGTGGGTTAGGGCAGTGTGCAGTGTGGTTGAGATTGCATCGTCTGTGGACCTATTTGGGCGGTAAGCAAATTGGAGTGGGTCTAGGTGTCAGGTAGGGTGGAGGTGATATGGTCCTTGACTAGTCTCTCAAAGCACTTCATGATGACGGAAGTGAGTGCTACGGGCGGTAGTCGTTTAGCTCAGTTACCTTTAGCTTTCTTGGGAACAGGAACAATGGTGGCCCTCTTGAAGCATGTGGGAACAGCAGACTGGTATAGGGATTGATTGAATATGTCCGTAAACACACCGGCCAGCTGGTCTGCGCATGCTCGGAGGGCGCGGCTGGGGATGCCGTCTGGGCCTGCAGCCTTGCGAGGGTTAACACGTTTAAATGTCTTACTCACCTCGGCTGCAGTGAAGGAGAGACTGCATGTTTCCGTTGCAGGCCGTGTCAGTGGCACTGTATTGTCCTCAAAGGGCAAAAAGTTATTTAGTCTGCCTGGGAGCAAGACATCCTGGTCCGTGACTGGGCTGGATTTCATCTTGTAGTCCGTGATTGACTGTAGACCCTGCCACATGCCTCTTGTGTCTGAGCCATTGAATTGAGATTCCACTTTGTCTCTGTACTGACGCTTAGCTTGTTTGATAGCCTTACGGAGGGAATAGCTGCACTGTTTGTATTCAGTCATGTTGCCAGACACCTTGCCCTGATTAAAAGCAGTGGTTCGCGCTTTCAGTTTCACGCGAATGCTGCCATCAATCCACGGTTTCTGGTTAGGGAATGTTTTTATCGCTATGGGAACGATATCTTCGACGCACGTTCTAAATGAACCGCACACCGAATCAGCGTATTCGTCAATATTCCCATCTGACGCAATACGAAACATGTCCCAGTCCACGTGATGGAAGCAGTCTTGGAGTGTAGAGTCAGCTTGGTCTGACCAGCGTTGGACAGACCTCAGCGTGGGAGCCTCTTGTTTTAATTTCTGTCTGTAGGCAGGGATCAGCAAAATGGAGTCGTGGTCAGCTTTTTCCGAAAGGGGGGCGGGGCAGGGCCTTATATGCGCCGCGGAAGTTAGAGTAACAATGATCCAAGGTTTTACCACCCCTGGTTGCGCAATCGATATGCTGATAAAATTTAGGAGTCTTGTTTTCAGATTGGTTTTTGTTAAAATCCCCAGCTACAATGAATGCAGCCTCCGGATAAATGTTTTCCAGTTTGTAAAAGAGTTAAATAAAGTTCGCTCAGA
>NW_025757508.1:0-5518 GCF_021184085.1 Oncorhynchus gorbuscha
GTCATGCAGGTGAAAGAGGACCCAAAAGCGACTTAACAGAAACAGAGTTTATTCAAGTCCAAACAGAAAGCGACAAATCCTGAATCCTTAACAGGAAATGTCCAAACAGGGAATAACAGAAATCCTCTAGTCTGTAGAGGGAATAACAGGAGAAGCGGCCACAGACTGCAGGTCGCTCGGGTAGGCGCAGGCCGTAGCTGACAGAGACACCTGCTCACACGCAGCATCTGATGAAGGCAAAAACACGACAGGACAGGGCGATACACAATCACAGCACGGTGAATTCTAAACAAGGAACCGACGGGACAGGAACGGAACACAAAGGAAGAAATAGGGACTCTAATCAGGGGAAAGGATCGGGAACAGGTGTGGGAAGACTAAATGATGATTAGGGGAATAGGAACAGCTGGGAGCAGGAACGGAACGATAGAGAGAAGAGAGAGCGAGAGAGTGAGAGAGGGAGGGGAGAGAGAGGGATAGAAAGAGGGAAAGAACCTAATAAGACCAGCAGAGGGAAACGAATAGAATGGGGAGCACAGGGACAAGACATGATAATAAATGACAAACATGACAGTACCCCCCCACTCACCGAGCGCCTCCTGGCGCACTCGAGGAGGAATCCTGGCGGCAACGGAGGAAATCATCGATGAGTGAACGGTCCAGCACGTCCCGAGACGGAACCCAACTCCTCTCCTCAGGACCGTAACCCTCCCAATCCACTAAGTATTGGTGACCCCGTCCCCGAGAACGCATGTCCATGATCTTATGTACCTTGTAAATAGGTGTGCTCTCGACAAGGACGGGAGGGGGGGAGGGAAGACGAACGGGGGTGCGAAGAAAGGGCTTAACACAGGAGACATGGAAGACAGGATGGACGCGACGAAGATGTCGCGGAAGAAGCAGTCGCACAGCGACAGGATTGACGACCTGGGAGACACGGAACGGACCAATGAACCGCGGAGTCAACTTACGAGAAGCTGTCGTAAGAGGAAGGTTGCGAGTGGAAAGCCACACTCTCTGGCCGCAACAATACCTTGGACTCTTAATCCTGCGTTTATTGGCGGCTCTCACAGTCTTCCCCGCAGACAAAGGCAGACCGTTAATGAAGTCTAAGGCGATGTGAGACCATGGTCGAGAAGGAATGGGGAGCGGTCTGAGACGACCGGCAGGAGGAGAGTTACCCGACTTAGTCTGCGCGCAGTCCGAACAAGCAGCCACGAAACGGCGCGTGTCACGCTCCTGAGTCGGCCACCAAAAGCGCTGGCGAATAGACGCAAGAGTGCCTCGAACACCGGGATGACCAGCTAACTTGGCAGAGTGAGCCCACTGAAGAACAGCCAGACGAGTGGAAACAGGAACGAAAAGGAGGTTACTAGGACAAGCGCGGCGACGCAGTGTGCGTGAGTGCTTGCTTAACCTGTCTTTCAATTCCCCAGACTGTTAACCCGACAACACGCCCATAAGGAAGAATCCCCTCGGGATCAGTAGAAGCCACAGAAGAACTAAACAGACGGGATAAGGCATCAGGCTTGGTGTTCTTGCTACCCGGACGGTAAGAAATCACAAACTCGAAACGAGCGAAAAACAACGCCCAACGAGCTTGACGGGCATTAAGTCGTTTGGCAGAACGGATGTACTCAAGGTTCTTATGGTCTGTCCAAACGACAAAAGGAACGGTCGCCCCCTCCAACCACTGTCGCCATTCGCCTAGGGCTAAGCGGATGGCGAGCAGTTCACGGTTACCCACATCATAGTTGCGCTCAGATGGCGACAGGCGATGAGAAAAATAAGCGCAAGGATGAACCTTATCGTCAGACTGGAAACGCTGGGATAGAATGGCTCCCACGCCTACCTCTGAAGCGTCAACCTCGACAATGAATTGTCTAGTGACGTCAGGAGTAACGAGGATAGGAGCGGACGTAAAACGTTCTTTTAGAAGATCAAAAGCTCCCTGGGCGGAACCGGACCACTTAAAACACGTCTTGACAGAAGTAAGAGCTGTGAGAGGGGCAGCAACTTGACCGAAATTACGAATGAAACGCCGATAGAAATTAGCGAAACCTAAAAAGCGCTGCAACTCGACACGTGACCTTGGAACGGGCCAATCACTGACAGCTTGGACCTTAGCGGAATCCATCTGAATGCCTTCAGCGGAAATAACGGAACCGAGAAAAGTAACGGAGGAGACATGAAAAGAGCACTTCTCAGCCTTTACGTAGAGACAATTCTCTAAAAGGCGCTGTAGAACACGTCGAACGTGCTGAACATGAATCTCGAGTGACGGAGAAAAAATCAGGATATCGTCAAGATAGACAAAAACAAAGATGTTCAGCATGTCTCTCAGAACATCATTAACTAATGCCTGAAAAACAGCTGGCGCATTGGCGAGACCGAACGGCAGAACCCGGTACTCAAAATGCCCTAACGGAGTGTTAAACGCCGTTTTCCACTCGTCCCCCTCTCTGATGCGCACGAGATGGTAAGCGTTACGAAGGTCCAACTTAGTAAAGCACCTGGCTCCCTGCAGAATCTCGAAGGCTGATGACATAAGGGGAAGCGGATAACGATTCTTAACCGTTATGTCATTCAGCCCTCGATAATCCACGCAGGGGCGCAGAGTACCGTCCTTCTTCTTAACAAAAAGAACCCCGCCCCGGCCGGAGAAGAAGAAGGCACTATGGTACCGGCGTCAAGAGACACAGACAAATAATCCTCGAGAGCCTTACGTTCGGGAGCCGACAGAGAGTATAGTCTACCTCGAGGAGGAGTGGTCCCCGGAAGGAGATCAATACTACAATCATACGACCGGTGAGGAGGAAGGGAGTTGGCTCGGGACCGACTGAAGACCGTGCGCAGATCATGATATTCCTCCGGCACTCCTGTCAAATCGCCAGGTTCCTCCTGAGAAGTAGGGACAGAAGAAACGGGAGGGATGGCAGACATTAAACACTTCACATGACAAGAAACGTTCCAGGATAGGATAGAATTACTAGACCAATTAATAGAAGGATTATGACATACTAGCCAGGGATGACCCAAAACAACAGGTGTAAACGGTGAACGGAAAATCAAAAAGAAATAGTCTCACTGTGGTTACTGTGGATACTGTGAGAGTTAAAGTATGTCTCTTAAATTTGATACTGGAAGATGACTACCATCTAAGGCAAACATGGGGCGTAGGTTTGTCTAACGGTCTGAAAGGAATGTTAAGGCTTCCGAACCCATGCTCACCCATGAAACAACCCCCAGGCCCCAGAGTCAATCATAAATTGCATGGGTGACCCGAACCGGTCCAGCGTAGATGGACCGATATAGTACAAGATTCTAGATGAAGAGAAATCTGAGTAGTAGCGCTCATCAGTAGCCTCCGCTACTGATGGGTCTGGCCTTACTGGACATGAATTAACAAAATGTCCAGCAACTCCAATAGAGGCACAGGCGGTTGGTGATCCTCC
The DNA here is from genome assembly GCF_021184085.1 of Oncorhynchus gorbuscha. NCBI lineage: Eukaryota > Metazoa > Chordata > Actinopteri > Salmoniformes > Salmonidae > Oncorhynchus > Oncorhynchus gorbuscha. Next base: position 3,456 of record NW_025757508.1, read on the forward strand.
CGTTCCCTCCCTAGTCGTGAGATGCGAATCCCTCCCAGCTGCAAGGGCTGGGCCCCAAAGCCAGAGGAGGGAGATGGTTGCGATGCGGAGCAGGAAACACCGTTGATGCGAGCTCTTCCACGAGCCCGTGACGAAGATCTACCCGTCGTTCTATGGACATGCCAGAGTAATCAAAGAGTCCACATCTGAAGGAACCTCCCGGGAGAGAATCATCCTAACCACCGCGTGGAGTCCTCCAGAAAACGAGCGAGCAGCGCCGGCTCTGCTCCACTCACTTGGGAGGGCAAGAGTGCAAACTCAATAGAATACCATGGGACCGTTCACCTTGGCATAAGGAAGCCAGGGGCCCTAGAAGCCTCCCTACCAAAACTGAAACAGCTTTCAAAACCAACTCATCTCCTTTTAAAGTTCTGGAACTTACAGAGCAATCAGCCCTTGCCTCCAGATAGCTGTGCCCATTCTTACAGCCCGGCCAGTAAGGGAGTGAAAATGACGTAAGCAACCTGAGAGCTCTCTCTAGGAGTATGTGTTGGGGTTGGAGAGAGAACATAATCACACTGCGGAGAAAGGAGCTGCACCTCAGTGGGCTGCCCGGAGTAGCAAGGTGGGTTATTAACCCTAGGTTCTGAGGCTCGGCAGGCCAGGAAGTAACAGGGTGGCATCGAGACGAGACTGGAAACTGTCCAGAGGTCGGAAACCTGAGCGGCCAGGTCTCCACGGCATGGCGAGCAGCAGACAATTCCTGCTCGTGTCTGCCGAGCATGGCTCCTGGATCTTGACGGCAGTGTAACGAGCGTCTGAAGTCGCTGGTCCATTCCTTGGTCGGTTCCTTCTGTCATGCCGGTGAAAGAGGATCTAAAAAGCGACTTAACAGAAACAGAGTTTATTCAAGTCCAAACAGAAACGACAACTGAACTTTAACAGGAAATGTCCAAACAGGGAATAACAGAAATCCTTCTAGTCTGTAGAGGGGAATAACAGAGAAGCGGCCACAGACTGCAGGTCGCTCCAGGCGCAGGCCGAGCTGACAGAGACACCTGCTCACACGCAGCATCTGACAAGGCAAAACACGACAGGACAGGGGCGAGCACAATCACAGCACGGTGAATTCTAAACAAGGAACCGACGGACAGAACGGAACACAAAGGAAGAAATAGGACTCTAATCAGGGAAAGGATCGGGAACAGGTGGGAAGATCAATGATGATTAGGGGAATAGAACAGCTGGGAGCAGGAACGAACGATAGAGAGAAGAGAGAGCGAGAGAGTGAGAGGGAGGGAGAGAGAGGGATAGAAAGAGGGAAAGAACCTAATAAGACCAGCAGAGGGAAACGAATAGAATGGGGAGCACAGGGACAAGACATGATAATAAATGACAAACATGACATTGGTTGCTTATTACTCAGCATTTTCACATAGAAAGTTACAATATTGTATTAGAAAGAAACGTTTGTTGTAAAAAAGTGCCATAAAGTAGGTTAAGTTAGATTATTTAGCGAAAAATTTGCGGGAGCCTCTCACACACAGCCGTTCATGCCAACATGCTAGCTCCCCTGAAAACGACTTTCAAAAGTCTGTTAAAGAGCACATACAGTATATGCTCATTATAATTTTTTTAGACCCTGTGAAGCATTATCTCATATTATCTTCTAAGTTCTCTTCAGACTTAACATGCATAGTCGTCCTTGATAGCGGTGGCCTCTAACGCTCAATGGGGGAAAAAAATGTTCCATTGTATAACTTCTCCCATCTTAGAATCCTCCTTGAGAAACATTTCCTTTGTATGACACTTGCCTTCTCTGTGCTCAGAGGAACTGCACTCAGAGTCAAAAGAAAAGTCCCCAAGCAAGCCGTATGTACACGCCGGCGGTAACTAAGTAGACTTACATCAGACACAGTGCTGGGCAAATCAATTAGCATTGATTAGCAGATTCAGACTCTCGGCTGATGCAGCAGTGGCTGTCGGAGGATTGCACCGGCGCCAGTCTCCTATCATAACAATATGCCTCCTTGGCTGAAACTTATTCTAAATATCTGTGTGTCACAAATGGCACCCTATTCCCT
>NW_025757509.1:0-5518 GCF_021184085.1 Oncorhynchus gorbuscha
AGTGAGTCACTGAGTCACTAGGTAACCTGGACCAGTACAGTAGTCAGTCACTATGTAACCTGGACCAGTACAGTAGTCAGTCACTATGTAACCTGGACCAGTACAGTAGTCAGTCACTATGTAACCTGGACCAGTACAGTAGTCAGTCACTATGTAACCTGGACCAGTACAGTAGTGAGACACTGAGTCACTATGTAACCTGGACCGTTACAGTAGTGAGTCACTGAGCCACTTTGTAACCTGGACCACTACAGTAGTGAGACACAGAGTCACTATGTAACCTGGACTGTTACAGTAGTGAGTCACTATGTAACCTGGACCATTACAGTAGTGAGTCACTGAGTCACTATGTAACCTGGACCACTACAGTAGTGAGTCACTGAGTCACTATGTAACCTGGACCATTACAGTAGTGAGTCACTATGTAACCTGGACTGTTACAGTAGTGAGTCACTGAGTCACTATGTAACCTGGACCATTACAGTAGTCAGTCACTATGTAACCTGGACCACTACAGTAGTGAGTCACTATGTAACCTGGACCGTTACAGTAGTCAGTCACTATGTAACCTGGACCATTACAGTAGTGATCACTGACTCACTATGTAACCTGGACCAGTACAGTAGTCAGTCACTATGTAACCTGGACCATTACAGTAGTCGAGTCACTATGTAACCTGGACCAGTTACAGTAGTCAGTCACTATGTAACCTGGACCAGTACAGTAGTGAGTCACTGAGTCACTATTGTAACCTGGACCGTTACAGTAGTGAGTCATTATGTAACCTGGACCGTTACAGTAGTGAGTCACTGTGTAACCTGGACCATTACAGTAGTGAGTCACTGAGTCACTTTGTAACCTGGACCATTACAGTAGTGAGTCACTGAGTCACTTTGTAACCTGGACCATTACAGTAGTCAGTCACTATGTAACCTGGACCATTACAGTAGTGAGTCACTTTGTAACCTAGACCATTACAGTAGTCAGTCACTATGTAACCTGGACCATTACAGTAGTGAGTCACTATGTAACCTGGACCATTACAGTAGTGAGCCACTGAGTCACTATGTAACCTGGACCATTACAGTAGTCAGTCACTATGTAACCTGGACCATTACAGTAGTCAGTCACTATGTAACCTGGACCAGTACAGTAGTGAGTCACTGAATCACTTTGTAACCTGGACCATTACAGTAGTGAGTCACTATGTAACCTGGACCATTACAGTAGTCACTATGTAACCTGGACCATTACAGCAGTGAGTCACTGTGTAACGGACCTGGACCGCATTTACTGGCAGTAGTGAGTCACTATGTAACTGGACCATTACAGTAGTGAGTCACTATGTAACCTGGACCATTACGGTAGTGGTCACTATGTAACCTGGACCATTACGGCAGTGAGTCACTAGTAACCTGGACCGTACAGTAGTGAGTCACTGTAACCTGGACCATTACAGTAGTGAGTCACTATGTAACCTGGATCATTACAGTAGTGAGTCACTATGTAACCTGGACCATTACAGTAGTGAGTCACTATGTAACCTGGACCATTACAGTAGTGAGTCACTATGTAACCTGGACCATTACAGTAGTGAGTCACTATGTAACCTGGACCATTACAGTAGTCAGTCACTATGTAACCTGGACCATTACAGTAGTCAGTCACTATGTAACCTGGACCAGTACAGTAGTGAGTCACTATGTAACCTGGACCATTACAGTAGTGAGTCACTGAGTCACTATGTAACCTGGACCAGTACAGTAGTCAGTCACTATGTAACCTGGACCAGTACAGTAGTGAGTCACTATGTAACCTGGACCATTACAGTAGTGAGTCACTATGTAACCTGGACCATTACAGTAGTGAGTCACTGAGTCACTATGTAACCTGGACCATTACAGTAGTCAGTCACTTTGTAACCTGGACCAGTACAGTAGTCAGTCACTATGTAACCTGGACCAGTACAGTAGTCAGTCACTATGTAACCTGGACCAGTACAGTAGTCAGTCACTATGTAACCTGGACCAGTACAGTAGTCAGTCACTATGTAACCTGGACCAGTACAGTAGTCAGTCACTATGTAACCTGGACCAGTACAGTAGTCAGTCACTATGTAACCTGGACCAGTACAGTAGTCAGTCACTATGTAACCTGGACCAGTACAGTAGTGAGACACTGAGTCACTATGTAACCTGGACCGTTACAGTAGTGAGTCACTATGTAACCTGGACCATTACAGTAGTGAGTCACTGAGTCACTATGTAACCTGGACCACTACAGTAGTGAGTCACTGAGTCACTATGTAACCTGGACCATTACAGTAGTGAGTCACTGAGTCACTATGTAACCTGGACCATTACAGTAGTGAGTCACTGAGTCACTATGTAACCTGGACCATTACAGTAGTGAGTCACTGAGTCACTATGTAACCTGGACCATTACAGTAGTGAGTCACTATGTAACCTGGACCATTACAGTAGTGAGTCACTATGTAACCTGGACTGTTACAGTAGTGAGTCACTGATCACTATGTAACCTGGACCATTACAGTAGTGAGTCACTATGTAACCTGGACCGTTACAGTAGTGTCAGTCACTATGTAACCTGGACCATTACAGTAGTGAGTCACTGAGTCACTATGTAACCTGGACCATTACAGTAGTGAGTCACTATGTAACCTGGACCATTACAGTAGTGAGTCACTATGTAACCTGGACCATTACAGTAGTGAGTCACTATGTAACCTGGACCATTACAGTAGTGAGTCACTATGTAACCTGGACTATTACAGTAGTGAGTCACTATGTAACCTGGACCATTACAGTAGTGAGTCACTGAGTCACTATGTAACCTGGACCATTACAGTAGTCAGTCACTATGTAACCTGGACCATTACAGTAGTGAGTCACTATGTAACCTGGACCATTACAGTAGTGAGTCACTATGTAACCTGGACCATTAAAGTAGTGAGTCACTTTGTAACCTGGACCATTACAGTAGTGAGTCACTGAGTCACTCTGTAACCTGGACCATTACAGTAGTGAGTCACTGAGCCACTTTGTAACCTGACCATTACAGTAGTGAGTCACTGAGTCACTATGTAACCTGGACCAGTACAGTAGTCAGTCACTATGTAACCTGGACTAGTACAGTAGTCAGTCACTATGTAACCTGGACCAGTACAGTAGTCAGTCACTATGTAACCTGGACCAGTACAGTAGTCAGTCACTATGTAACCTGGACCAGTACAGTAGTCAGTCACTATGTAACCTGGACCAGTACAGTAGTCAGTCACTATGTAACCTGGACCAGTACAGTAGTGAGTCACTGAGTCACTATGTAACCTGGACCGTTACAGTAGTGAGTCACTGAGTCACTTTGTAACCTGGACCAGTACAGTAGTGAGACACTGAGTCACTATGTAACCTGGACCGTTTCAGTAGTGAGTCACTATGTAACCTGGACCATTACAGTAGTGAGTCACTGAGTCACTATGTAACCTGGACCGTTACAGTAGTGAGTCACTGAGTCACTTTGTAACCTGGACCATTACAGTAGTGAGTCACTGAGTCACTATGTAACCTGGACCGTTACAGTAGTGAGTCACTGAGTCACTATGTAACCTGGACCATTACAGCAGTGAGTCACTGAGTCACTATGTAACCTGGACCACTACAGTAGTGAGTCACTATGTAACCTGGACCGTTACAGTAGTCAGTCACTATGTAACCTGGACCATTACAGTAGTGAGTCACTGACTCACTATGCAACCTGGACCATTACAGTAGTGAGTCACTATGTAACCTGGACCATTACAGTAGTGAGTCACTGAGTCACTATGTAACCTGGACCGTTACAGTAGTCAGTCACTATGTAACCTGGACCATTACAGTAGTGAATCACTGACTCACTATGTAACCTGGACCATTACAGTAGTGAGTCACTATGTAACCTGGACCATTACAGTAGTGAGTCACTATGTAACCTGGACCATTACAGTAGTGAGTCACTATGTAACCTAGACCATTACAGTAGTGAGTCACTATGTAACCTAGACGATTACAGTAGTGAGTCACTATGTAACCTGGACCAGTACAGTAGTGAGTCACTGAGTCACTTTGTAACCTGGACCATTACAGTAGTGAGTCACTATGTAACCTGGACCATTACAGTAGTGAGTCACTGAGTCACTATGTAACCTGGACCGTTACAGTAGTCAGTCACTATGTAACCTGGACCATTACAGTAGTGAGTCACTATGTAACCTGGACCATTACAGTAGTGAGTCACTGAGTCACTATGTAACCTGGACCATTACAGTAGTGAGTCACTGAGTCACTTTGTAACCTGGACCATTACAGTAGTGAGTCACTGAGTCACTTTGTAACCTGGACCATTACAGTAGTGAGTCACTGAGTCACTTTGTAACCTGGACCATTACAGTAGTGAGTCACTGAGTCACTTTGTAACCTGGACCATTACAGTAGTGAGTCACTGAGTCACTTTGTAACCTGGACCGTTACAGTAGTGAGTCATTATGTAACCTGGACCGTTACAGTAGTGAGTCACTGTGTAACCTGGACCATTACAGTAGTGAGTCACTGAGTCACTTTGTAACCTGGACCATTACAGTAGTGAGTCACTGAGTCACTTTGTAACCTGGACCATTACAGTAGTCAGTCACTATGTAACCTGGACCATTACAGTAGTGAGTCACTTTGTAACCTAGACCATTACAGTAGTCAGTCACTATGTAACCTGGACCATTACAGTAGTGAGTCACTATGTAACCTGGACCATTACAGTAGTCAGTCACTATGTAACCTGGACCATTACAGTAGTCAGTCACTATGTAACATGGACCAGTACAGTAGTGAGTCACTGAATCACTTTGTAACCTGGACCAGTACAGTAGTGAGCCACTATGTAACCTGGACCATTACAGTAGTGAGTCACTATGTAACCTGGACCATTACAGTAGTGAGTCACTATGTAACCTAGACCATTACAGTAGTGAGTCACTATTTAACCTAGACGATTACAGTAGTGAGTCACTATGTAACCTGGACCATTACAGTAGTGAGTCACTATGTAACCTGGACCATTACAGTAGTGAGTCACTATGTAACCTGGACCATTACAGTAGTGAGTCACTATGTAACCTGGACCATTACAGTAGTGAGTCACTGAGTCACTATGTAACCTGGACCATTACAGTAGTGAGTCACTATGTAACCTGGATCATTACAGTAGTGAGTCACTATGTAACCTGGACCATTTCAGTAGTGAGTCACTATGTAACCTGGACCATTTCAGTAGTAGAGTCACTATGTAACCTGGACCATTACAGTAGTGAGTCACTATGTAACCTGGACCATTACAGTAGTGAGTCACTATGTAACCTGGACCAGTACAGTAGTCAGTCACTATGTAACCTGGACTAGTACAGTAGTCAGTCACTATGTAACCTGGACCAGTACAGTAGTGAGTCACTATGTAACCTGGACCATTACAG
>NW_025757510.1:0-5517 GCF_021184085.1 Oncorhynchus gorbuscha
ACTAGGCTACCCTGCCAACTCTACACTCTAACCACTTGGCTACCCTGCCAACTCTACCTCTAACCACTAGGCTACCCTGCCGCCTCTACACTCTAACCACTAGACTACCCTGCCTCCTCTACACTCTAACCACTAGACTACCCTGCCACCTCTACACTCTAACCACTAGACTACCCTGCCACCCCATGCACACATGTGCATCCTCAAAGAGATGGGTGGAGCTAAAGCTTAAGAGGGTGTGAACGATGATGAATGGGTGGAGCTAAAGCTTAAGAGGGTGTGAACGATGCTGAATGGGTGGAGCTAAAGCTTAAGAGGGTGTGAACGATGCTGAATGGGTGGAGCTAAAGCTTAAGAGGGTGTGAACGATGCTGAATGGGTGGAGCTAAAGCTTAAGAGGGTGTGAACGATGCTGAATGGGTGGAGCTAAAGGAGAACTCTCCAGTAGGTGTACCAAAAAATTCAAGGGCCATTTTCTCAAAAGTGGGGTTACAAGTTGATCAACTTTCAAAGCAGAATTCCTTTCCCATTGATCCTCAACTGCAGTGTGTGATGTACTATTATCTAGCTCTGAGTCTCTACTTTTATCAATGTTAAAAAACACAATTTCAAATTTTGCTACATAAGACTGAATCCAGGTGGTATAATGACGCATTTTGATGTGGCCGGGTTCTAAATGTGTCTATCATTTGATTGTACCTATATTTAAAAAGCATTTTAGTCATTTCAAAAAGGTGGCATATTCCCCCACTACTGTTGAACAGGAACAGGACCAGGAACAGGAACAGGGACAGGAACAGGAACAGGGACAGATCCAACATTCCTTTTTTTTTTTTTTACATCGTCCTAATATCTGTACATGAGCTTGTGTCCTCAAAAGTGAATACACCTCAGCAATGTAGAACTATTTTTTACCCAAAAAAGCTGAGTTCCAGACCTTTCTGGAACTATGCAGCATTACTAGTTATTGTTTATGGCAATCTCAAGAAAAATGAGTGCTTTTGGGTATGTCTATTTAGGCGTAAATCAAAACGTTGCCATAACATTCAAGAGGTTTTAAAAATGCGGCTAAATCCACAGAGGAAATGCGTAAAGATCTGACTGCTGCCCATAGGATGCCTCGTTACCGCCAGCCTAGTGTGTGTGTGTAAAACCTCTAATTACAGCAATGAGCTGTGTAGCTGCAACTTCAAACACATTAATTATAGAGAGTTGCCTCTAAAGGAACACTCCATCACGCTCCGAACAAAATAAAGAAGTGGGAAAAGGAGACGTGACTAAGTGTGTTGTGTTCCAGTTTCCAGGGCTCAGAGGGAGAGCCAGACGTGAACTATGCACGTGGACAGAACCACAGGACGAAGAAGACAGAGAGAGAAAGGGATGAAGTCATAAAAAAAGAGTTGGTGATGAGCCTTAACCCTGGATAGCAAGTCTGAAAGTCAGACACAGAGAAGGACCAGAAGGAAGAGATATGAGTATAGAGAGAAAAGAGAGATCAGCAGTATAGAGAGAAGAGAGATCACCAGTATATAGAGAGATCACCAGTATAGAAGAGAGAGATCACCAGTATAGAGAGAAGATCACCAGTATAGAGAGAAGAGAGAGATCACCAGTATAGAGAGAGAGAGAGATCACCAGTATAGAGAAGAAGAGAGAGAGATAGCTAGTATAGAGAGAAAGAGAGATAGCTAGTATAGATAGAAGAGAGAGATAGCTAGTATAGAGAGAAGAGAGATAGCTAGTATAGAGAGGAGAGAGAGATCACCAGTATAGAGATAAGAGAGAGAGAGATCACCAGTATAGAGAGAAGAGAAATATCACCAGTATAGAGAGAAGAGAGAGATCACCAGTATAGAGAAGAGAGAGATTACCAGTATAGAGAAGAGAGAGATCACCAGTATAGAGATAAGAGAGATCACCAGTATAGAGAGAAGATAAATATCACCATGAGAATGAGAGAGAAGAGAGAGAGAGAGATCACCAGTATAGTGAGAAGAGAGAGAGATCACCAGTATAGAGAGAAGAGATCACCAGTATAGAGAGAAGAGAGAGAGATCACCAGTATATAGAGAAGAGAGATCACCAGTATAGAAGAAGAGAGATCACCAGTATAGAGAGAAGAGAGATATCACCAGTATAGAAGAAGAGAGAGATCACCAGTATATAGAAGGAGAGATCACCAGTATAGAGAAGAGAGAGATCACCAGTATAGAGAAGAGAGAGATCACCAGTATAGAGAGAAGAAGCGATCACCAGTATAGAGAGTACAGGAAGAAGAGATGTGCAGCCGTACCTGTAGTAGAAACCAGAAGTGACACATAGAAACCAGAAGAGACCAGTAGAAACTTGTAAAACCAGTTAAGACCAATAGAGACCAGTATAAACAAGTAGATACCAGAAGAGACCAGTAGATACCAGAAGAGACCAGTAGAAACCTGTAAAAACCAGTTAAGATCAATAGAGACCAGTATATACCAGTAGAGACCTGTCAAAAATAGCATAAGAAGACAGCAGCAGACAGCATAAACCAGTAGAGACCAGCAGAAGACAGCATAAACCAGTAGAGACCAGCAGAACCAGTAGAAACCAGTAGAGACCAGCAGAAACCAGCAGAAACCAGTAGAGACCAGCATAGACCAGTAGAGACCAGCAGAAACCAGTAGAGACCAGCAGAAACCAGTAGAGACTAGCAGAAACCAGTAGAGACCAGCAGGAACCAGTAGAGACCAGCAGAAACCAGTAAAGACCAGCAGAAACCAGTAGAGACTAGCAGAAACCAGTAGAGACCAGCAGGAACCAGTAGAGACCAGCAGAAACCAGTAGAGACCAGAAACGGTTAAAGACAAATAGAGAAGGGAAGATGCCGGCAGGAAAGCCAAAGAGACGGACGGAAAGAGGAGGAGGAGTCAAATCGGATAGAAGAGCTTCACCCAGGAGGACGACGGTACAACCCAGAACCAGAACCTACCGTCCTCTTTAGTTTTGATCCTGCCCGGAGCGCTCTCTGGGCCCGGGCCCCACATCAGTGTGCGCTCTAACCCACACCTGGTACTCTGTCCACTTCTCCAGGCCCTCCAGCACATAACTAGAGGCGTCCGCTCCGATCCCCGACACATCGTGGCGCTCAGAAGTCCCAGCTGCCGCTGCCGGTGGACTGGTAGCTGACGGTTGTACGCCACGATGGCGCCCGTGGCCCAGGGCCAGCGTGGGCGGAGCCACCCAACTCCCACCTTGAGGGAGGTGGAGCAGACTGGACAGGTGCACCTCCTGAGGGGCGGGAGGGGCTGCTGGGGAGGAGGGAGGCGAGCAGGGGAGGCATCAAGCTAAAAATAATAACCCAACTAAAATAACAACATAACCAATGATGGGAAGGAGGGCTACAGACTCTGGACTGAGAGATTGGTTCAATCAGATATATAATAACTATGTCTGTTTTTATATGTAGATATATGTAAATAAGGTGTGTGTGTGGCACATTGGTGGACTGATCCCTGTGCCCTCAGCTGTATTTCTGTACTCTCGTCTCTATGAGTGATGTAGAGAGTGCAGAGGTCGCAATAACGCAGGATTCTGCATGTCTACAGAAAACAGGGAAAGATAAAAATAAAAAAACGCAGAAAAAAATATTTTGCTTAGTTTTGTAAACGCAGGTCTAAAATGCTTCTTATCGCAATTCTGCTTGGCTTCCTCACGGTTATTCAGAATCGATCCGTAAAAAGCCTTCTCCTCCGATAAAATATCTTTGCACTCGTCTTGACCAATCAAACTCGCATTCACAAACAGCCATTCTATCAGCAGACCCATCACCTATGCTGATGTGTCCGTCCCGTGTAGTTTTCTCCGATAGGAGATTACAATGCAACATTAACTTGAAACACAACATTAAGAAATGTAGCCAGCTACTTACTCCCTATGATAAACATTCTAATGGCCATGCATCATGTGGCTGCTAGCCAAATATAAGCTCATTTACTTGTGGCTGCTAGCCAAATATAAGCTCATTTACTTGTGGCTGCTAGCCAAATATAAGCTAATTTACTTGTGGCTGCTAGCCAAATATAAGCTCATTTACTTGTGGCTGCTAGCCAAATATAAGCTCATTTACTTGTGGCTGCTAGCCAAATATAAGCTCATTTACTTGTGGCTGCTAGCCAAATATAAGCTCATTTACTTGTGGCTGCTAGCCAAATATAAACACATAGCATGCACTTCAGATTTCTGAAAGCTAATGCAACTCTCCCTGGTGTTAACACAGTGCCCCCTGGTGTGTTAACACAGTGCCCCTGGTGTGTTAACACAGTGCCCCCTGGTGTGTTAGTGCCCCTGAGTGTGTGTTAACACTGTCACCGTAACCCTGAGCTTGATGACAGTGGTTGGCGTTTGTCAGTCCTCTTAAGTAGTGTCAGCTAAGAGATATACCAGGTTTCACACCCACCACGACCTGGTAGCGCTTTTGATTACAGCTCGGTAATAACATGGTAATAATGTGGTTAATAACCCGGTAATGTGGTAATAACGTGGTAACGTGGTAATAACCCAGTAACAATGTGGTAATAACATGGTAATAACGTGGTAATAACATGGTAATAACCCAGTAACAGCGTGTAATAACATGGTAATAACGTGGTAATAACCCAGTAATAACATGGTAATAATGTGGCAATAACCTGTTAACGTCGTAACAATGTGGCAATAAACCGGTAACAACGTGGTAATAATGTGGTAATAACCCGGTAATGTGGTAATAACGTGGTAATAACCCTATAACAACGTGAGTAATAATGTGGTAATAACCCGTAATGTGGCAATAACGTGGTAATAACCTGCCAATAACCCGGTAACAACGTGGTAATAACCCGGTAACAACGTGGTAATAATGTGGCAATAACCCGGTAACGTCGTAATAATGTGGCAATAAACCGGTAACGTCGTAACAATGTGGTAATAACCCGGTAACAACGTGGTAATAACGTGGTAATAACGTGGTAATAACCCGGTAACAACGTGGTAATAACTCGGTAACAACCTGGTAATAACATGGTAATAATGTGGTAATAACCTGGTAACGTGGTACATTTAACATTTACATTTAAGTCATTTAGCAGACGCTCTTATCCAGAGCGACTTACAAATTGGTGCATTCACCTTATGACATCCAGTGGGACAGTCACTTAACAATAGTGCATCTAAAACTTAGGGGGGTGGGGTGAGAGGGATTACTTATCCTATCCTAGGTATTCCTTAAAGAGGTGGGGTTTCAGGTGTCTCCGGAAGGTGGTAATAATGTCTGTACTACAGATTGCAGGGCACGCTGGAGATGGGCGTTAATTCATAGATGTGATGTCTTCACTACTAATTCTACAATGTAGAAAATAGTCAAAATAAAGAAATATTGTGGAATGAGTAGGCGTGTCCAAACTTTTGACTGGTACTTGTTTAATTAATTTGATTAATATTATGGTGTTTCCATTGCATGAAAAACCCTCAGGGTTTCCGTTAGGATGGAACAGACAATAT
>NW_025757511.1:0-5517 GCF_021184085.1 Oncorhynchus gorbuscha
ATGATGCATTCTGTTTTGTGAAGTGCCCGGGTCGCCTCCTGCAGCAAGGAGCCCGACAACGTGATGCTGCCACCCCCCCGTGCTTGGGATGGTATTCGCCCGGCTTGCAAGCTTCTCCCCCTTTTCCTCATGACTTTGCGAGTGCCCGTGTGTGGCCAAACAGTTTCTATTTTATGTTCTACATTAGACCAGAGAGGAGATTTCTCCAAAAGTATGATCTTTGTCCCCATGTGCAGTTGCAAACCGTACTCTGGCTATTTTATGGCGGTTTTGGAGCAGTGGCTTCTTCCTTGCTGAGCGGCCTTTCAGGTTATGTCGATATAGGACTCGTTTTACTGTGGATATAGATAAGTTTGTACCTGTTTCCTCCAGCATCTTCACAAGGTCCTTTGCTGTTGTTCTGGGATTGATTTGCACTTTTCGCAGCAAAGTACGTTCATCTCTTGGAGACAGAACTTTTCTCCTTCCTGAGCAGTATGGCGGGTTGTGTGGAGTCCACATGGGTGTTTATACCTGCATGCTATTGTTTGTTCAGAAGAACGTGGTACCTTCAGGCATTTGGAAAATCTCCCCAAGGATAAGGCCATGTGGAGTCTACAATTTTTTCTGAGGTCTTGCTTGCTGAGTTGAAGGCTGCATTGTGAAATACATCCACAGGTACACCACATTCAGACATAATTTTCAAAATGCCAGTATTTGTGTTTAGATTTGTGTTTAGTAGTCACTAGATCAGAGGCAGTAGGTATGATCACACATTATATTGATAAGTGCGTGAATTGGACCATATTATCTCCTGCCTGAGCAGCTTTTGGGTGTATGGAAAATTATTGTGTAAAGAAGTAGAGATTTTCTTTCTTTAGAAATGTGATGGAGTAAAGTAAGTAAAATATAAATTGTAAAGTAAAGTGCAGACACCCCAAAAACACAACTTATGTCATGCGGAGTAAAGAGGACTGGCGACTTAACAGAAACAGAGTTTAATAATGTTCAAAACGGAATAACTGACATCCTCTAGATTTGTAGAGGGGAAAACAACTGGAAGCGGCCACAGACTGCAGGTAAAAACCGGGTAGGCGCAGGCCGTAGTCGACTGAGACACCTGCTCACGCAGCGTCTGATGAAGGCACAAAACACGACAGGACAGGGTGATACACAATCACGGCAAAAAACACGACAGGACAGGGCGACGCAATCACAACATGGTGAATACAATACAAGGAACGACGGAACAGGAACGGATCACAAAGGAATAAATAGGGACTTTAATCAGAAGGATCGGGAACAGGTGTGGGAAGACTAAATGATTAGGGAATAGGAACAGCTGGGAGCAGGAACGGAACGACAGAGAGAAGAGACGAGAGAGTGAGAGAGGGAGGGAGAGAGAGAGGGATAGGAGGAAAGAACCAAACAAGACCAGCAGAGGAAACGAATAGCATGGGGAGCACAGGGACAAGACATGACAATAAATGACAAACATGACAGTACCCCCACTCACCGAGCGCCTCCTGGCGCTCTCGAGGGAGGAACACTGGCAGCAACGGAGGGAAATCATCGATCAGCGAACGGTCCAGCACGTCCCGAAGAAAGGCAACTCCTCTCCTCAGGACCGTAACCTCCCAATAACTAGGAAACTTGGTGACTACTCCTAAAAAAAAAATGAGAACTAGGGACAGCTGAGACACAGCAAGGGCAGGGACAAGAACAGGAGAGATGCGATGGCAGGGAACAGACTGAGACCCAGCAGACCAGGAGCAGAAGCAGAAAAAAAAATTACGCAGACTTCTTCTGCGCGCAGATCTGAACGGCCTGGGAGACACGAAAACGGACCGTGAACCGCGGAGTCGGCCACCGAGAAGCTGGCGTAAGAGGAAGAGTGCCTGGAAAGCCACACTCTCTGGATGACCCTCTTAATCCTGCGTTTGAGTGCGGCTCCACCGTCTGTGAAGAACAGCCAGAAGTGCAGAAACACCCTCGAAAAGGAGGCTTACGTAGGACAAGCGCTTGAGCGGCAGTGTGCGTGAGACTCGGCAAGAAGCTGGGATGAGAATTCCCCAGACTGTTAACCCAGACTTCTCTGCCCATAAGGAAGAATCCCCTCGGGATAGCAGTAGAAGCCACAGGAACTAAACAGACGGGATTCTGCCCAGGCTTGGTGTTCTGCCCCGGACGTAGGGTTTCTGAAAGAAACGGCGAAAACAACGCGCCCAATCGTCGATTGGCCCTCGACGGGCATTAACCGTTTGGCAGGGGATGAAACTCAAGGAGACTGACGGTCTGTCCAATCGACAACGACAGAACCCCCTCCAACCACTGTGACGCCATTCGCCTAGGGCTAAGCGGATGGCCAGCAGTTCACGGTTACCCAATAATGATTTGTGCCGTCTCAGCGGGCGAAGTTTAGCGATGAGAAAAATAAGCGCATTAGGATGAACCTATCGTCAACCGTGGAAGATGCTGGGATAGACAAAGGCTCCCACGCCTAAGTCTAAGGCAATGTGAGACCTCGAGAATGAATTGTCTAGTGACCGTCAGGAGTAACGAGGATTAGTCTGCGACGTAAAAGTTCTTTTAGAAGATCAAAAGCGGCGCGTGTCACGGCGGAACCGGCCACTTAAAACACGTCTTGACAGAAGCAAGAGTGCCTCGAACACCGGGATGACCCGCTAACTTGACCGAGTGAGCATTACTGAAGAACACGCCGAGTGGAAACAGGAACCTAAAGGAGGTTACTCGACACGTGACCTTGGAACGGGCCAATCACTGACCGCTTGGACCTTAGCGGAATCCATCTGAATGCCTTCAGCGGAAATAACGGAACCGAGAAAAGTAACGGAGGAGACATGAAAAGAGCACTTCTCAGCACTACGTAGAGACAATTCTCTAAAAGGCGCTGTAGAAACACGTCGAACGTGCTGAACATGAATCTCGATGACGGAGAAAAAATCAGGATATCGTCAAGATAGACAAAAACAAAAATGTTCAGCATGTCTCTCAGAACATCATTAACTAATGCCTGAAAAACAGCTGGCGCATTGGCGAGACCCGACAGCAGAACCCGGTGCCTCAAAATGCCCTAACGGGTGATCGACGCCGTTTTCCACTCGTCCCCCCCTCTCTGATGCGCACGAGATGGTAAGCGTTACGAAGGTCCAACTTAGTAAAGCACCTGGCTCCCTGCAGAATCTCGAGGCTGATGACATAAGGGGAAGCGGATAACGATTCTTAGCCGTTATGTCATTCAGCCCTCGATAATCCACGCAGGGCGCAGAGTACCGATCCTTCTTCTTAACAAAAAGAACCCCCGCCCGGCCGGGGAGGAAGAAGGCACTATGGTACCGGCGTCAAGAGACACAGACAAATAATCCTCGAGAGCCTTACGTTCGGGAGCCGACAGAGTATAGTCTACCTCGAGGGGAGGAGTGGTCCCGGAAGGAGATCAATACTACAATCATACGACCGGTGAGGAGGAAGGGAGTTGGCTCGGGACCGACTGAAGACCGTGCGCAGATCATGATATTCCTCCCGGCACTCCTGTCAAATCGCCAGGTTCCTCCTGAGAAGTAGGGACAGAAGAAATGGGAGGGATGGCAGACATTAAACACTTCACATGACAAGAAACGTTCCAGGATAGGATAGAATTACTAGACCAATTAATAGAAGGATTATGACATACAAGCCAGGGTGACCCAAAACAACAGGTGTAAACGGTGAACGGAAAATCAAAAAAGACATAGTCTCACTGTGGTTACCAGATACTGTGAGAGTTAAAGTAGTGTCTCAAATTTGATACTGGGAAGATGACTACCATCTAAGGCAAACATGGGCGTAGGCCTGTCTAACGGTCTGAAAGGAATGTTATGTTTCCGAGCCCATGCTTCGTCCATGAAACAACCCTCAGCCCCAGAGTCAATCAAAGCACTGCATGTAGCACCCGAACGGTCCAGCGTAGATGGACCGACATAGTAGTACAAGATCTAGATGAAGGGACCTGAGTAGTAGCGCTCACCAGTAGCCCTCCGCTTACTGATGGGCTCTGGCCTCTTACTGGACATGAAATAACAAAATGTCCAGCAACTCCCGCAATAGAGGCACAGGCGGTTGGTGATCCTCTGTTCCCTCTCCTTATTCGAGATGCGAATCCCTCCCAGCTGCATGGGCTCAGTCTCAAAGCCAGAGGAGGGAGATGGTTGCGATGCGGAGCAGGGAAACACCGTTGATGCGAGCTCTCTTCCACGAGCCCGGTGACGAAGATCTACCCGTCGTTCTATGCGGATGGCGAGAGCAATCAAAGAGTCCACATCTGAAGGAACCTCCCGGGAGAGAATCTCATCCTTAACCGCTGCGTGGAGTCCCTCAGAAAACGAGCGAGCAGCGCCGGCTCGTTCCACTCACTAGAGGCAGCAAGAGTGCGAAACTCAATGGAATAATCCGTTATGGACCGTTCACCTTGGCATAAGGGAAGCCAGGGCCCTAAAGCCTCCTCACCAAAAACTGAACGGTCAAAAACCCGAATCATCTCCTCTTTAAAGTTCTGGAATCTGTTAGAGCAATCAGCCCTTGCCTCCCAGATAGCTGTGCCCCATTCTCGAGCCCGGCCAGTAAGGAGTGAAATGACGTAAGCAACCCCGGCTCTCTCTCTAGAGTATGTGTGGGGTTGGAGAGAGAACACAATCTCACACTGCGTGAGAAAGGAGCGGCACTCAGTGGGCTGCCCGGAGTAGCAAGGTGGGTTATTAACCCTGGGTTCTGGAGGCTCGGCAGGCCAGGGAGTAACAGGTGGCACGAGACGTAGACTCTGGAACTGTCCAGAGAGGTCGGAAACCTGAGCGGCCAGGTTCTCCACGGCATGGCGAGCAGCAGACAATTCCTGCTCGTGTCTGCCGAGCATGGCTCCTTGGAACTCGACGGCAGTGTAACGAGCGTCTGAAGTCGCTGGGTCCATTCCTTGGTCGGTTCCTTCTGTCATGCAGGTAAAAGAGGACCCAAAAGCGACTTAACAGAAACAGAGTTTAATAATGTTCAAAACGGAATAACTGACATCCTCTAGATTTGTAGAGGGGAAAACAACTGGAGAAGCGGCCACAGACTGCAGGTCGCTTCCGGGTAGGCGCAGGCCGTAGTCGACTGAGACACCTGCTCACACGCAGCGTCTGATGAAGGCACAAAACACGACAGGACAGGGTGATACACAATCACGGCAAAAAACACGACAGGACAGGGGCGAAACGCAATCACAACATGGTGAATACAATACGAGGAACCGACGGAACAGGAACGGATCACAAAGGAATAAATAGGGAGTCTAATCAGGGAAAGGATCGGAAACAGGTGTGGGAAGACTAAATGATGATTAGGGGAATAGGAACAACTGGGAGCAGGAACAGAACGACAGAGAGAAGAGAGAGCCAGAGAGTGAGAGAGGGAGGGAGAGAAGGATAGAACCAAACAAGACCAGCAGAGGGAAACGAATAGCATGGGGAGCACAGGGACAAGACATGACAATAAATGACAAACATG
>NW_025757512.1:0-5517 GCF_021184085.1 Oncorhynchus gorbuscha
CTAGATACTGAAAAATAGTTGTAAAGTTTGTGTCTCTATGCCCCAGATTCAGAGAGCAGGTTTTGAATGATCAAAGTTTGAGGGTTTTGTACACATGCCATCTCCTGCTGTTGTGCCCTTGAGCAAGCCTCAAATACACTCTGGCTGATCTGATCAGGGGTACACTCTGGCTGATAAATCTGATCCGGGGTACACTCTGGCTGATCAATCTGATCCAGGGTACACTCTGGCTGATAAATCTGATCCAGGGGTACACTCTGGCTGATCAATCTGATCCAGGGTACACTCTGGCTGATAAATCTGATCCAGGGGGTACACTCTGGCTGATAAATCTGATCCAGGGGGTACACTCTGGCTGATAAATCTGATCCAGGGTACATCTGATCAATCTGCAGGGGGTACACTCTGGCTGATAAATCTGATCCAGGGGTACACTCTGGCTGATCAATCTGAGGGGGTACACTCTGGCTGATCAATCTGATCCAGGGGGTACACTCTGGCTGATAAATCTGATCAGGGGTACACTAAATCTCAGGTACACTCTGGATCCACTCTGGCTGATAAATCTTATCCGGTACACTCTGGCTGATAAATCTGATCCAGGGTACACTCTGGCTGATCCAATCTTATCCAGGGTACACTCTGGCTGATAAATCTGATCCAGGGTACACTCTGGCTGATAAATCTGATCTAGGGGGTAACTCTGGCTGATAAATCAGGGGGTACACTCTGGCTGATAAATCTGATCTAATACTCTGGCTGATCAATCTGAGGGGGTACACTCTGGCTGATAAATCTGATCCAGGGGGTACACTCTGGCTGACTCTCAATCTGATCCAGGGGTACACTCTGGCTGATAAATCTGATCCAGGGGTACACTCTGGCTGATCAATCTGATCTAGGGGTACACTCTGGCTGATAAATCTGATCCAGGGGGTACACTCTGGCTGATAAATCTGATCTAGGGTACACTTTCTGGCTGATAAATCTGATCTAGGGGGTACACTCTGGCTGATAAATCTGATCCAGGGTACACTCTGGCTGATAAATCTGATCCAGGGGGTACACTCTGGCTGACATCTGATCCAGGGGGTACACTCTGGCTGATAAATCTGATCTAGGGGGTACACTCTGGCTGATAAATCTGATCTAGGGGGTACACTCTGGCTGATAAATCTGATCTAGGGGGTACACTCTGGCTGATAAATCTGATCCAGGGGGTACACTCTGGCTGATAAATCTGATCCAGGGGTACATTCTGGCTGGCTGATAAATCTGATCCAGGGGTATACTCTGGCTGATCCAATCTGATCTAGGGGGTAACTCTGGCTGATAAATCTGATCAGGGGGCTAGAGTATACTCTGGCTGATAAATCTGATCCAGGGGGTACACTCTGGCTGATAAATCTGATAGGGGTACACTCTGGCTGATAAATCTGATCTAGGGGACACTCTGGCTGATAAATCTGATCAACACTCTGGCTGATAAATCTTATCCAGGGGGTACACTGGCTGGCTGATAAATCTGATCCACTCTGGCTGATAAATCTGATCTAGGGGTACACTCTGGCTGATAAATCTGACTCTGGCCAGGGTACACTCTGGCTGATAAATCTGATCTAGGGGTATACTCTGGCTGATAAATCTGATCAGGGTACACTCTGGCTGATAAATCTGATCCAGGGGTACACTCTGGCTGACAAATCTGTAAACTCTGGCTGATAAATCTGTGTACACTCTGGCTGATAAAGAGGTACACTCTGGCTGATAAATCTGATCCAGGGGTACACTCTGGCTGATAAATCTGATCTAGGGGGTACTCTGGCTGATAAATCTGATCTAGGGGTACACTCTGGCTGATAAATCTGATCTAGGGGTACACTCTGGCTGATAAATCTGATCTAGGGGGTACACTCTGGCTGATAAATCTGATCAGTACACTCTGGCTGATAAATCTGATCTAGGGGTACACTCCTGATAAATCATCGGTAAAGAGGATGGACAATAAAGTTATCTTTTCTTGTCATATCTTATTTTGCGCAACAACAATCGCCTCTGCTTCATGACCCGTGTGGGCGACCTCCGCAAGTCCATGATCATTGGCGCTGCCGTCCGCCTCCAGGTGGTACGCAAGACCACCACCCCCGAAGGCGAGGTCATCCCTATCCACCAGATCGACGTGCAAACGGAGAGCGCCGCGGCGAGTAACTCCATCTTCCTCTTGGCGCCACTCATTATCTGCCATACCATCAATAAGGACAGTCCGCTGTACGACCTGTCGGCCATGGAGCTGCAGTGCAGCGACCTGGAGGTGATTGTGATCTTGGAGGGCGTGGTGGAGACAACGGGCATCACCACCCAGGCCCGGACCTCCTACGTCACCGAGGAGATCCAGTGGGGTCACCGCTTCGTGCCCATCGTGACCGAGGAGGACGGGGTGTACTCGGTGGACTACTCCAAGTTTGGGAACACGGTCAAGGTGGCGACACCGAGGTGTTCGGCCCGCGAGCTGGACGAGAAGCCCTCCATACTCATCCAGACGCTGCAGAAGAGCGAGCTGAGCCACCAGAACTCACTGAGGAAGAGGAACTCAATGAGGCGGAACAACTCCATGAGGAACGGCGGCGGGAGCTCCGGCACCATGCGGAGGAACAACTCGGCCCTCACCGTGCCCAAAGTGCAATTCCTCACCCCTGAGGCGGTGGGCCAGAACATGGCCGTCACATGACACGAGGCCTGGCTCCCATTGGCTGTCCTGCTCTTCCTGGGTGGGACCTCCCATGTTTATCCTCTGGCTCAGTTAGAGCTGACTCTGGTCCTGTTCCCCACACTCTGCCACATATACAGTAGTCAATGCTATACCTGACACACACAATGCCCTGTTATTACTATTGTTGTGAGGATGGATTTAACCAGTTTTAGTTACATATTAGTGTCTCATTTTCAGTCTGGTTCTTTCCAAGTGCCTTTGCCTTTGTCTGGTTCTAAGCTGTAATAGGCCTCCACAAGTTGTACTTTATGATGTAAATGCCTTTAAACATGTAATAACTCTTTATATTGCTTTGTACTGAATTCTGTACTCATCACTGAATCCATGTGATGATTTAATTTGCTCTTTAATGTTACCGTGACCAAAGAACATATTATTACAGATGATAATGGCCAACTATTTTCTAATAGTAGAAGAAAATTATGTTTTGATATCAGCTGCAACGTATTACACACCAACCGGGTTCCTCATTCTTATCAGAACCTTTAATAAAGCATTTACTACAGTACTGTATGAACATTGGACTGTTTCTGGAAACTGTCACAGGAAATAGATCCCCTATAAAACTGATTGTTTTGGGTTCGTTTGGAACATTTTCCCCTCAAATTGCATCTAAATTATTGGACAAATGTGTATTTTCTCTGTGATGATTCAATAGCACTTAGAAATCAAAGTGTGGGAAATCTGTATACATTTATTCTGTTCACAAGCAATTGGTCTCTTGATGAAATATAAAAAAAAGTGTCAATCAAGTGAATTAATCAAAGCATCATTTGGATCACAGGTTATATAAACAGATACGTGAAGCTGTTTTTTTGGTTGCGTCATCGCTTTACCAATCGAGCGGTCGTCATTGTTACCACAGCTACAATTTCGCTTCTTAAATGTTGATTTTATAACAAACCCTTATGCATTGCTTTTAAATTAGGTTCATTAAATTAATCTCATTTTTGCTTTAAGGAATTTTTACAATAAAGCCAATTTTGACTTTGTGACTGTGGTAACTAGTGGAAACCGAATCGGTCGAGCACGTGCAACAAAGTTCCGACTTGTTGCGGACAGGTTTAGAAAAAAGTGATGTACAGTAACCTTACTCTGCTTGTTTGTGGGTGGAGACAATGATGGTGGACCAGAAATAATTAGGGAGTGGCATATCTACGCCTTCTTTACTGTCTACAGGGGACATTCTACAACACTTGATTTTACAGAGATTGGAGTGAATCATGCTAAATGTGTGGTTGGCGTATACATATAAACCCAAAATTAGTTTGCAATTGAAAACGTGAATTGAGAAGCCCCAGCCGATTCCAGGTGTGTATTGCGCAAAAATAAAAATAAATATTTTTTAAAGTATTTCTTCAGTTTCGTAACAACATCAGTTAATACCTGGCCAGACAGTGACTAGAAGAGGCAAGGACAAAATGAAGTGACCGCCATTGTGAGAAAATCTTTGGCCTGTCCTTGTTGACTACATCTGGAAACCCGACATGGGAATTCTCAAGGCTGGGCAGAATGTGGAGAGATGCAGAGTGGAAACTTTCCTGATTCAAACGCTACTTTCTGGTTCACAGGCAAAGTCTGAACGCAATATAGGCAACACCTGCAAGAATAATGTGGAATGTGTTCATCGGAAATACTTTATTTTAAAGATATACTATGTACACTGAACAAAAAATATAAAATGCAACATGCAACAATATCAAAGGTTTTACTGAGTTAACCATCTAAGGAAATCAGTCAATTAAAATAAATTCATTTGGCCCTAATCTATGGATTTCATATGACTGGGAATACAGATATGCATCTGTTGGTCCCAGATACCTTACAGAAAAAAAGTAGGGATGTGAATCAGTCAGTATCTGGTGTGACCACTATTTGCTCATGCAGCTCAACACATCTCCTTCGCATAGAGTTGATCAGGCTGTTGATTGTGGCCTGTGGAATGTTGTCCCGCTGTGTGAAGTTGCTTGATATTGGCTGGAACTGTAATCGATGTGTGCGCTGTTGTACACATCGACCCAGAGCATCCCAAACATGCTCAATGTGTGGCATGTCTGGTGAGTATGCAGGCCATGGAAGAACTGAGACATTTTCAGCTTCCAGGAATTGTGTACAGATCCTTGCGACATGGGGCCGTGCATTATTGCGGAGGATGAATGGTGATGGCGGGGGATAAATGGTACGACAATGGGCCTCAGGATGTCATCACAGTATCTCTGTGCATTTAAATGACCATCAATAAAATGCTGTTTCTCGACTGTGTAAATTGGGGCCATGTCTTTGCAGATGTAAGTTGTAACGGCAGCTGTTACCTCCTTCCAACTTCGTGATTCTTTGCCATATGCTGTGCCACGGGCACAAGCCTCTTGCCACGTCTGAGTCAGGGGGTTGTTTTGAGCACTAGACTGTACTTTTTGGGTCTCATCCGTAGACTCTCTCCATACTGTTTCACATGATTCTTGTGTAGGTGGTAAGAGGTTAGTGGTGTTTGAGCCTGTTGTTGGGACTGGCCTGTTTCACATGATTCTTGTGTAGGTGGTAAGAGGTTAGTGGTGTTTGAGCCTGTTGTCTGGACTGGCCTGTTTCACATGATTCTTGCGTAGGTGGTAAGAGGTTAGTGGTGTTTGAGCCTGTTGTTGGGACTGGCCTGTTTCACATGATTCTTGTGTAGGTGGTAAGAGAGGTTAGTGGTGTTTGAGCCTGTTGTTGGGACTGGCCTGTTTCACATGATTCTTGTGTAGGTGGTA
>NW_025757513.1:0-5517 GCF_021184085.1 Oncorhynchus gorbuscha
AACTTGCAGGCTTGTTTTCAAATTGCTGTCGTTTTGTTGCTTAACCCTATTTTGCTACCTGACAACTTTACGGGTTTCACTTTAATTACCGTTCATATATTTATTTTTTTCCTCGACTTTTTCACTCCGGACGCTTTATCTGGACACGATTCGTCAGGACCTCCAACAGCCGAAGCTAAGTAGTAACATTAACATGATGCCTTCTAATTGCAACCGCTGTGCTCGCCTTACGGCGAGGATAGCTGTACTGCAAGCCCAGCTTCAGACGCAATCGTTAGGCAAGGGTAATTTCAGTGTAGGAAAGGATGAAACAGCGTCTGTGCCACCAGTAAGTACAGATAGTAGTATAAATCCCCTGGCACAGTCCCCCGCAGCCGGACAACTTTCTCACGGTTTCTGGTAGGAAATGCTGTAGGAACGCTCAACCGGTGTCGCTCATTCAGCAGACAGAAACTTTCAACCGGTTCTCCCCATTAAGCAGCGGGTCGGTGTCAGAGGCCGAGTCTTCTCTGGTCTCTACTCCTCCCGTTACGGGGTCTGAGACGCCGGCTTCCCACCATTAGCTCTGACAAATTGAAAACTCTAGTCATTGGCGACTCCATTACCCGCAGTATTAGACTTAAAGCGAATCATCCAGCGATCATACACTGTTTACCCGGGGCAGGGCTACCGACGTTAAGGCTAATCTGAAGATGGTGCTGGCTAAAGCTAAAACTGGCGAGTGTAGAGAGTATAGAGATATTGTTATCCACGTCGGCACCAACGATGTTAGGATGAAACAGTCAGAGATCACCAAGCGCAACATAGCTTCTGCGTGCATATCAGCTAGAAAGATGTGTCGGCATCGAGTAATTGTCTCTGGCCCCTCCCAGTTAGGGGGAGTGATGAGCTCTACAGCAGAGTCTCACAACTCAATCGCTGGTTGAAAACTGTTTTCTGCCCCTCCCAAAAGATAGAATTTGTAGATAATTGGCCCTCTTTCTGGGACTCGCCCACAAACAGGACCAAGCCTGACCTGCTGAGGTGACGGACTCCATCCTAGCTGGAGGGGTGCTCTCATCTTATCTGCCAACATAGACAGGGCTCTAACTCCTCTAGCTCCACAATGAAATAGGGTGCAGGCCAGGCAGCAGGCTGACCAGCCTGCCAGCATAGTGGAGTCTGCCACTAGCATAGTTAGTGTAGTCAAACTTAGCTATCACCATTGAGACCGTGTCTGTGCCTCGACCTGGGTTGGGCAAAACTAAACATGGCGGTGTTCGCCTTAGCAATCTCACTAGGATAAAGACCACCTCCATTCCTGTCATTACTGAAAGAGATCATGATACCTCACATCTCAAAATAGGGCTACTTAATGTTAGATCCCTTACTTCAAAGAGCAATTATAGTCAATGAACTAATCACTGATCATAATCTTGATGTGATTGGCCTGACACAAACTTTATGGCTTAAGCCTGATGAATTTACTGTGTTAAATGAGGCCTCACCTCCCTAGCTACACTAGTGACCATATCCCCCGTGCATCCCGCAAAGGCGGAGGTGTTGCTAACATTTACGATAGCAAATTTCAATTTACAAAAAAAAGAAAATGACGTTTTCGTCTTTTGAGCTTCTAGTCATGAAATCTATGCAGCCTACTCAATCACTTTTTATAGCTACTGTTTACAGGCCTCCTGGGCCATATACAGCGTTTCTCACTGAGTTCCTGAATTCCTATCAGACCTTGTAGTCATTGCAGATAATATTCTAATCTTTGGTGACTTTAATATTCACATGGAAAAGTCCACAGACCCTCCCAAAGGCTTTTGGAGCCATCATCGACTCAGTGGGTTTTGTCCAACATGTCTCTGGACCTCACTCTCACAGTCATACGCTGGACCTAGTTTTGTCCCATGGAATAAATGTTGTGGATCTTAATGTTTTTCCTCATAATCCTGGACTATCAGACCACCATTTTATTACGTTTGCAATTGCAACAAATAATCTGCTCAGACCCCACCAAGGAACATCAAAAGTCGTGCTATAAATTCACAGACAACACAAAGATTCATGATGCCCTTCCAGACTCCTCTGCCCCTGCCCAAGGACGCCAGAGGACAAAAATCCGTTAACCACCTAACTGAGGATCTCAATTTAACCTTGCGCAATACCTAGATGCAGTTGCACCCCTAAAAACTAAAAAATGTCTCATAAGGAAACTAGCTCCATGGTACACAGAAAATACCCGAGCTCTGAAGCAACTTCAGAAAATTGGAACGGAAATGGCGCCACACCAAACTGGAAGTCTTCCGACTAGCTTGGAAGGATGGTACCGTGCAGTACCGAAGAGCCCTTACTGCTGCTCGATCGTCCTGTTTTCTAGCAATTGAGGAAAATAAGAACAATCGAAATTCCTTTTGATACTGTGGCAAAAAGCTAACTAAAAAGCAGCATTCCCCAAAGAGGATGACTTGCACTTTAGCAGTGATAAATTCATGAACTTCTTTGAGGAAAAGATTATGATTATTAGAAAGCAAATTACGGACTCTCTTTAAACCTCGTATTTATTCCTCCAAACCTCAGTTGTCCTGAGTCTGCACAACTCTGCCAGGACCTAGGATCAGAGAGAGACGCTCAAGTGTTTTAGTACTATATCTCTTGACACAATGATGAAAATAATCATGGCCTCTAAACCTTCAAGCTGTATACTGGACCTATTCCAGCTAAACTACTGAAAGAGCTGCTTCCTGTGCTTGGCCCTCTATGTTGAACATAATAAACGGCTCTCTATCCACTGGATGTGTACCAAACTCACTAAAGTGGCAGTAATAAAGCCCTCTTGAAAAAGCCAAACCTTGACCCAGAAAATATAAAAAACTATCGGCCTATATCAAATCTTCCATTCCTCTCAAGATTTAGAAGGCTGTTGCGCAGCAACTCACTGCCTTCCTGAAGACAAACAATGTATACAGGAAATGCTTCAGTCTGGTTTTAGACCCCATCACTTAGCACTGAAGACGGCACTTGTGAAGGTGGTAAATGACATTTGATGGCATCGGACCGAGGCTCTGCATCTGTCCTCGTGCTCCTAGACCTTAGTGCTAACCTTTTGATACCATCGATCACCACATTCTTTTGGAGAGATTGGAAACCCAAATTGGTCTTTCTACGGACATGTTCTGGCCTGGTTTAGGTCTTATCTGTCGGAAAAGATATCAGTTTGTCTCTCTGTGAATGGTTTGTCCTCTGACAAATCAACTGTACATTTCGGTGTTCCTCAAGGTTCTGTTTAGGACCACTATTGTTTTCACTATATATTTTTACCTCTTGGGGATGTTATTCGAAAACATAATGTAAACTTTCACTGCTATGCGGATGACACACAGCTGTACATTTCAATGAAACACGGTGAAGCACCAAAATTGCCCTGCTAGAAGCATGTGTTTCAGACATAAGGAAGTGGATGGCTGCAAACTTTCTACTATTAAACTCGGACAAAACAGAGATGCTTGTTCTAGGTCCCAGAAACAAAGAGATCTTCTGTTGAATCTGACAATTAATCTTAATGGTTGTACAGTCGTCTCAAATAAAACTTGAAGGACCTCGGCGTTACTCCTGGACCCTGATCTCTCTTTTGAAGAACATATCAAGACCATTTTCGAGGACAGCTTTTTCCATCTACGTAACATTGCAAAAATCAGAAACTTTCTGTCCAAAAATGATGCAGAAAAATTAATCCATGCTTTTGTCACTTCTAGGTTAGACTACTGCAATGCTCTATTTTCCGGCTACCCGGATAAAGCACTAAATAAACTTCAGTTGGTGCCCAAATACGGCTGCTAGAATCCTGACCCTAGAACCAAAAATTTGATCATATTACTCCAGTGCTAGCCTCTCTACACTGGCTTCCTGTCAAAGCAAGGGCTGATTTCAAGGTTTACTGCTAACCTACAAAGCATTACATGGGCTTACTCCTACCTACCTCTCTGATTTGGTCCTGCCGTACATACCTATACGTACGCTACGGTCTGAGACGTAGGCCTCTAATTGTCCCTAGAATTTCTAAGCAAACAGCTGGAGGCAGGGCTTTCTCTATAGAGCTCCATTTTTATGGAACGGTCTGCCTACCCATGTCAGAGACATAAACTCAGTCTCAACCTTTAAGTCTTTACTGAAGACTCATCTCTTCAGTGGGTCATATGATTGAGTGTAGTCTGGCCCAGGAGTGGGAAGGTGAGCGGAAAGGCTCTGGAGCACGGAGCCGCCCTTGCTGTCTCTGCCTGGCCGGTTCCCCTTTTTCCACTGGGATTCTCTGCCTCTAACCCTGTTACAGGGCTGGAGTCACTGGCTTGCTGGGGCTCTCTCGTGCCGTCCCTGGAAGTGCGTCACCTGGTGGGTTGATTCACTGTTGTGAATCGGCCTGTCTGGGTTTTCCCCCCTTTGGGTTGTACCGTGTCGGAGATCTTTGTAGCTATACTCGGCCTTGTCTCAGGATGGTAAGTTGGTGGTTGTAGATTTCCCTCTAGTGGTGTGGGGGCTGTGCTTTGGCAAAGTGGGTGGGGATTATATCCTTCCTGTTTGGCCCTGTCCGGGTGTCCTCGGATGGGGCCTGGTCCTCCTGACCCCTCCTGTCTCAGCCTCCAGTATTTTATGCTGCAGTAGTTTTATGTGTCGGGGGCTAGGGTCAGTTTGTTTATCTGGAGTACTTCTCCTGTCCTATTCGGTGTCCTGTGTAAAAATCTAAGTGTGCGTTCTCTAATTCTCTCCTTCTCTCCTTCTTTCTCTCTCTCGGAGGACCTGAGCCCTAGAACCATGCCCCAGGACTACCTGACATGATGATTCCTTGCTGTCCCCAGTCCACCTGGCCATGCTGCTGCTCAGTTTCAACTGGCCTGGGCCCTAGGACCATGTCCCAGGACTACCCTGACATGAGGACTCCTTGCTGTCCCCAGTCCACCTGGCCATGCTCCTGCTCCAGTTTCAACTGTTCTGCCTTACTATTATTCAACCATGCTGGTCATTTATGAACATTTGAACATCTTGGCCCGCGTTCTATAATCTCCACCCGGCACAGCCAGAGGACTAGCCACCCCATATCTCTCTCTAATTCTCTCTTTCTTTCTCTCTCTCGGAGGACCTGAGCCCTAGGACCGTGCCCCAGGACTACCTGACATGATGGCTCCTTGCTGTCCCCAGTCCACCTGACTGTGCTGCTGCTCCAGTTTCAACTGTTCTGCCTTATTATTGTTGACCATGCTGGTCATTTATGAACATTTGAAGACTTGTCCTTGGTCATTTCTGTTATAATCTCTACCCGGCACAGCCAGAAGAGGACTGGCCACCCCACATAGCCCGGTTCCTCTCTAGGTTTCTTCCTAGGTTTTGGCCTTTCTAGGGAGTTTTTCCTAGCCACCGTGCTTTTACACCT
Source organism: Oncorhynchus gorbuscha (assembly GCF_021184085.1). Taxonomy (NCBI): domain Eukaryota; kingdom Metazoa; phylum Chordata; class Actinopteri; order Salmoniformes; family Salmonidae; genus Oncorhynchus; species Oncorhynchus gorbuscha. The sequence continues at coordinate 5,408 of NW_025757513.1, forward strand.
GCATTGTTTGCTGTTTGGGGTTTTAGGCTGGGTTTCTGTACAGCACTTTGAGATATCAGCTGATGTACGAAGGGCTATATAAATAAATTTGATTTGATTTGATTTGATTT